>NC_092867.1:55416484-55515056 GCF_032062135.1 Pyxicephalus adspersus
GTTGATCGGTCACAATCGTTCATTTTCTAACAATAATTATTGGAAGTGTGTTCCTAGCTTTAGCCTAAAATTGGTTTGACAGGTGCTCTTTATTCTTCATGTGAAGTACAGGGGTATGTAATAGTGTTATGTATCTTTTTACAGTGTATCCTTTTATAATGTATCTTTTTACATCTGTTTGGAGGCTTTAGAAGCTCTACACAGTGCTGAAAAAAAACCAAATTTTTCCTCCCATTGACTTTAATGGTGTTCGACTTTGACATTCAACCACCCGAATTTTTTTGCTATATTCGAGCGAATAGCTGCCTAATCGAATAGTGAGCTATTCGACCAACACTAGTGGACACTTCTAAAATGCCCTTGTTCTAGCCATTATTATTAACTTCATAAGTACAGGTTTTATGAACTGCCAAGCCCCAGGTTAATAATCACCACAAACTATGAAGTTCACAGAGACCAAACTAGGCATGTCTGGGACTTATGCTTCACCAGAACAGGCTAAATATGGTTTCTAGGCTTTCCTGATGCCTAGGAGACTAGTTCTTGGTCTCAAAATGTTCACCATAACGATCCAGCTACAAATCAGCCAACTAATACTTTATACAGAATCGTATAATAGAAATATAAAGATTATTATTAAATGGGTTTCAGATGACCGCTCAGAGTTCAATCAGAGGCCACTCTACTAGCCTTATCTGAGTTTTATTACACCTTGAGACACAAAACTCCAACTTTTACAATGGGTGTTGTAAACTAGAGGCTTTTTTATCTGATAAGGGGAAATGTATGAATCTGTTTTAAAACAAAGACATTTTAAATTATTATTATTATTAATAAACAGGATTTATATAGCGCCAACATATTATGCAGCGCTGTACAATAAATAGGGATTGCAAATGACAGACTAATACAGACAGTGATACAGGAGGAGAGGACCCTGCCCCGAAGAGCTTACAATCTAGTAGAAGACAATTTTATATTTAAAGGGGAGATCAGGAATAAATGTTATCCCTAATAGCACACAGGGTATGTCCAGTCCTAATCACCTTCAGTTTGTAAGCCCTGTGTAATACATAAAACAGACATAGCATTATTTACTATACCATTGGTCATTTCAAAATTATTTTTAGAAAATCAAGAACGAGAGTTCTTCCTAAAAATGTATCTCCCCTGAGAGGAATATAAGAAGACATTCCATTGGCAAGTACTGAAACACTGACTGAAATCCACGTAATATTCTGCTAAAAGAAATAGCCAGTGAGATGCCAAAAGTCATCAGTGTCGGAACAAGAGAATCTTTACCTGCTGCGTTGGGGTGGGGATTCAGCCACAAAGAAGAGTCCTGATCATGTCTCTCCTTGAAAAAAGAAGATTTGCCTCCACACACATTATAGTTAAGCCCTTTTAGAAAATTTGGTGTTTACTAAAATTTGGGATATGTAGACCTTGGTATCAGAGGCTAGCCAAAATATTGTTATATTTAAAACAGAGAATATGCAAATCTATTTTCTGTTTTGTGTTCATTAATCACCTGTGCCAATGTCTATAGAAATGATTTCCTTTTTAAACAGATTATCACTCCCCACCTTTCATCTTTAAACTTCACATATCTTGCTTCCTCCTCCTCAGCTTTGATGTCACTCTGAGTCTTTCTGGAGTCCCCGGGGTCAATATATTGTTTGTTATTTAGTTATTATTACTCGCCTTGAGACATTTCCTTCTCTTTAATGCCCACATGTCCTTTCCTTCCCCTTAACTTTGTCCTCTCTCTGAGTGTCTGGTGTCCATGAATAAAGAGGAAAGTGAAGCCCCCTGTACTGAGATGTATGAGAGATGCAGAGAATGTGTGTGGGGGGGGAGACTGATCACATCTCTTGGTTGGTGAAACATGAGGAAGAGAGCCAGAGTCTAATAGAGACTGATGGCTCCTGCTTCCTTCACTGGTCTAATACTGTCCCCCATTACTGTCTACTGACAGAGGAGGGGGAAGAAGAAGAGATCGTTGTTGTGACTGAACAAGGAGAATCAGAGATTTTTCTCTGGATTTAGTGTTAATTACTTTTCTGTGCTGATCTCTGGAGGGATTTCCACCTCCCTACACTGATCATCTACCATCACATATGGCTTTTCTGCTTCCTCCTTCACCTCAACTTTATTGCTAAAATTTGCACCCTGAATACAGAAAACATATCAGTGCCCCCTGAATTAATGTTAGCAGACAAACTAAATTAACACTCTATACAGCTTATATCAAATAAGGTCAATGTTTTTTTTTTTTTGTTTTTTTTTAATAAAACCCCCTATCCCACCTATCTGATCTTCCTGAATGTTCTCCTGATCTTCCTGTGGGGATACCTGGAATACAGATAATGAGGACATTTCTCTGGGGTATTTCTGGATCCATCTGTAGGAAACACACACCCTGACTGAATACATTGTGTATGATACTTTAGGAAGACAAGATAAATAATTTTCAGATGTCTGATTACATAATATATATATATGCATTTGAAAAATAATACACAGAAACTTGTGTTGCATAAAATAATTCCTGAATATTTTAGTTTACACAATATGATGTAAAAATTGCATAATATACAGATGCTAACCAGATAAAAATAAGAAAGACATCAATAACAGAGAAACTTTCAGAATAAATGATTTGTTTTATTTGTTTTAAAAGAGAACAATTCTAGCATTCATTGATACTTTTCAGTATTGCATATATATTTTTAAAGGACATTTCACCGGCAGGGGCAAATTAAAACCTGTATTTCAGTTTGACTTGCTATATATATGCCCTAAAATTGTATTGCTGAACATGTCCCAAAATTGTAGCTATTTCCCAGGAATTTATAAAATCCTTTGTTGAGGGTTTTAAATGTAGAGCAGTTACCAGCAATAGCAAAAGCGGAAATTTATGGAGAACCTCGAGATTTTACTATTTTCTGGGTTAATTATTGTTTTGGGGAATAAACCGTGACATACATAAACTCTAGAATTAGATTAGCTTTAATATTTTCTTTGAACTGTCGCATTGCTTTTTTAGGCTGCTAATCCTTTCAAGTAAGTTTGGTTTCCTAGAAGATATTTTTGAGTGACATTATTTTAAGCCAGGGAATTCTAAAGTAGAAGGATATATTGTCTCTATGCCTTTATATTAGAGTATGGGTGTATCTAGATGGATTCTCAATACTCTTCTCTCCTTTACAAGAAATGAAAGTCTCCTCTTACCCGGTGATGTGAGGGTCTGGTGGTCCACCATCATAACGCCCTTCCACACACAACCACTATATCAATAAATCAGTATAGTACAAATAATATTAAACATATATTTCTAGCCAGAAAATTGGGCAGACAATTTTTAAACTGTAACTCTATGTTGCAATCCTGAATCTCATTCTTTTCTCGTGGACAGGTGAATGCAGCTCACCCCCTAATGTCCTGCACTCCAGAGGAGGATTTGCTGAGGTGACAAGATCCCCAACAATCCATAGAGAGTGCTGCGATCCCCTTCTCTCTTGCTCCAATCTTAATAAGAAGACAATATTACCTCCTTCTCACTGGCAGACAATTATGCTAGGGTTTATTAATAAAGCTCACCTTCCTGTTATACTAACGCAATACTTTGACAGACAGAATCTATAAAATAAAAATAAAATGTCCCCAATGCAGTAGTTCAGCCGCCATTTTGTTGTAGCCAATCGAAGCGTTGTCTGTGATAAGAATTCTGCAATTTTGAACCTCTTAAAGAACGATGATTGGCTGCCTGGAGGAGCCGGAAGTAAGCAGGGCAACCTTGTTCTTGTAGCTCAGGATACAGTAGTAGAAGTAGTGCGTCGGCCATTTTGTTGTGGTCCACCAGGAAGTTGTAGATTTGAGAATAAAGGGGGCGAGTGTCAGATTGCCCTGCTCTAGCTATTGTGGTTTTATCTCTATTTTTCAATCTATGTGTGGCTGAGCTGAGGAGACAAAACAGGTATGAAGAGCCAATGTGTATTTTTGATCCCTGGTATTCATCTGACTGTGGGGGTGCAGCTTTGGCTGGGATGTTATAAATGCTACCTAGCATAGGGAGATTGTTTATGGTGGGCAGCTGCCATGGGGATCAACATAGGTGTGATCAGGAAGCCCCGAAACATCAAGTATATATAAGTAAGTACATAAGTAGTCTTTGAAGGTTTGGATTTAGGCCAGGTCACTATCTGTATTTTGTTTGCAGGTTATAATTATTAAACAGGATTTCTATAGTGCCAACATATTACGCAGTACATTAAATAGGGGTTGAAAATGACAGAGGAATACAGTGACACAGGAGGAGAGGACCCTGCCCCGAAGAGCTTACAATCAAGGAGGTGGGGAAGTAACACACAATAGGAGGGGAGATATGAAGATGGGTCGGCAAGTTTGAAAGAATGAGTTTTGAGTGCTCTTTTAAATAAGCAGAAATCAGGTGCAAGCCGAATAGAATGAGGAAGACCATTCCAGAAATTTGGGGCAGCTCTAGAAAAGTCTTGTAGAGGAGTATTTTTTACGAGGTCAGAAAGGTGGGTTAAGAATTGTGGAGGGATTTGATAGCAAAGCACTGGAGCTTGAGTTTATCAAACTCTCTAGGACTTTTCCAACTATGGATGTTAAACTAACTGGTCTGTAGTTACCTGGTAATGACTTTGCTCCCTTTTTGAAGATAGGAACCACATTGGCCTTATGCCAATTCATCGGTACTTTGCCAGCGACTAAAGAGTCTCTAAAAATTAGAAATAATAGCTTTGAAATAACCAATCTCAGCTCTTTGAGGACACGTGGAGCAAATATGCAGACTCGGACACCAGAGTTTCATGATCAATCATCCCAGTCATGGGTTGGCGACTCAGAATATTCAAGCCTAATGCCAGTTATTTTCTTTTTAAATCATGAGCTGTCTCCTACAGTAATTACCTTATGACATTGGGTGTCCTCAGTCTTCTGGGTTGAAGGCATTTTGTGAGTGTAACATCATGGACCAAAAATATTCTGAGGTAATTAATTTACAGTGACAGCTCTTCTTTGCAGCTGGTACAGCCTCTGCTACATATTGGAACATTGTCAGTGAGATTTGTTTTCATTTAACTGCAAGAGCATTAGCCAAATTGTGTCCCAACTTTTCAGTAACTATCCAAAAACAGGCAGGTGGTTACTGAAAAGTGCTGGGTGATGCGCTCTGGTAAAATGGGCTGGGGACAATACTTTAACCCCCCTATTGTTTCAATTCTTTTTCATGGATTTTCATATTTGTTTCCCACATATTGTAATTTCACAGCTGTGTTGTAATGATACTCCTAGGTTTGATCTGTTGAAGCAGATACTTCTTGTTTGGTATAATTTATACTTGTTCTAGGTTCTTTCCTGTTGGTTTGTTTTAGGCTGGTTTACATGGACAGTTTTAAAAATGCATGTAACGTGCATGCGTTCCTACTGCATTCATATGCATTTTTATGCTCTTTTACTAGCATTTTAACGCTTGCCGCGTTTTCCTGTGTTTTTACGTCTCAAGCATTTATAAACACGGGAAAATGCCCCTATTGAAATCAATAGACATGTTTTCCCGCGTTAACTTTGCCTTTTTAATTTTTAAAACGTTGAAAGGAGCATTATAGATAACAATGAAAAACGTGCCTCAAGGAAACGCCTGGTGTAGATTAGCCCATTGGAATGCATGGTAATTTCAAACATGGGCTTTTAAAGCCCCAGGTTAAACGCTGAAAAAAACATTTGTATAGACTAAGCCTTAGAGGATTTAATGGAAGAGGAATCACTGACACTTGTGCAAGAAAGATCTTGTTTTATGTAATTGTTGACTTTGCTTGCAACGTATGAAAGACTTTAAATGACCAAGCAGGTACAACAGTTGTATTTATTGCATTTATGTTGTCTTTGTATCATACCCAGAGTCCAGAGCTCCGGTCATGACAGACCCACAGACTATGGATGAAGCAAAGATAATGACTGAAAAGATCCTAATCTTCACCCTAGAGATCATCAACCTGCTGACTGGAGAGGTGAGGATGATTTTGATTGACATGGTCACATGACATCTTTATCTCGATTATTAATAAAAAAAACACAGACCTGTGTGTAATATGTTGCATGTTTAGAAGTGTGTATGTTTCCTTTAGGATTACGTAGTAGTCAAGAAGACCTCTGTTGACCCCATGACAACCAGGCATATACTTTCTCCTCAAGCGCTGAGAACTGACAATAACAACAAGAAGAAGATTCTAGATGTCACATGGAAGATAACTGAACTTCTGACCAGAGAGGTGAGCAGTGCCGGGAGTTATGGAACATTATTTAGTAAAAGATGTGTGTGGATCTTGACTATATAATTGTGTGTCAGGATGTTACCGTATGCTTTTCATCAGAGGAGGAGGTGGAAGAGTTAGGGCACCAGGATCTGTGCAAGGAAGTCAGGATGGAAAACCAGCTGCCCCTTACATCACCAGGTAAGAGGAGACCTCCATTTCTTGTAAAGGAGAGAAGAGTATTGAGGATCCACCTAGATACACATAATCTGATATAAAGACATAGAAATAATGTATTCAGTCAGTGTCTGTGTTTCCTACAGATGGATCCAGAAATACCCCAAAGAGATGTCCCTGTCCTCTGTATTCCCGGGATTCCACACAGGAGAATCAGAACATCCCTCAGGAGGATCAGGTGTGTGGGACTGAGACTTTCCTGTTATAAACTACACACAGTGCTCCTAGATAAAAGAGGGTAATATTTTGGTTACTTTTCTGTTTTATTCAGGGAGAAAATATGGTTACAATTAAAGTCGAAGTTAAAGAGGAAGCAGAAGCACAGTATGTAAGGGATGATGATCCATGTAAGGAGGAGGACAACCCTCCTGAGATCATCACAGGTGCGTCAAAAACCAGAAAAGAGTACCAGTTTTCCTCCACACACATTCTCTGGGGTCCTTTATACATCTTAGTACTTGAATATTCACTCTCATCCTAATTTACAGACCCAGAAGATACCAGAACCGATCAAAGAAATTTTAAAGATGAGGGAGAAATAAGACAAATCAAGATCGAAGGTGATGACATTCCTCTAGAGATTGGTATAGGTGAGAAATATTCACTAAATCCAGTCCCAGATTCTTTCTGTTCAGTCACTACAACAATCTCTTCTACTTCAAACTTTCTAGGCATCCAAACTTTTGGAGATTGCTGTTCTGTACCACCACCTTAATGGTTTGATGTCAGCTGCCTCTGAGCTCTCACTCATGTGACACTATGTAGTTTTCCAGTTCTCCCTCTTTTCCCGGCAAATGCAAGGTTGATTAAGAGAGGGGTGGAGGAGCAGGCCTAGCAAAGAGTAGAAAAAGGAAAAGGCTATGCAATGAAAGGAAGAGTAAAGGTTTTTATACTAGGGCAGATATTGCAAGTGAACAACAAATGATTTGTGAGAGGGTGAAACACTGCAGATAAGCATTTAAAGCGTACCTAAACTCAGAATTTTAACTTTACATAAAAGGGTAGACAACCCTTTTATGTAAGGTAAAAATTCTGTTGTTTTTTTAAAAAAAAGGGTCCAGCACCGCCCCCTTATTTCTTGATCGCCGAGGCGTAAATGCATACCTTATTCACGCATCCCAGGAGGCTCTTGGCTGCTCTTTCACCAAAAAGGGAAAGAAATGTGAGCAATAAGAAAGAAAACTTGCCGATCTCACTGTGCATGCGTAAGATCGGCAAGTTTTTTCCCCATCTAAGTCACCCGATCTTGCACCTGTGTCAGGTGACGTAGGAAGAAGAACTCAGAAGAACAGAGAGAAGATGGCGGCGCCTAGCACACCAGCCTGAAGACAGAAACCAGGACGACGGGGCACCTCCTGAAAGAAACCCTCGGATAGATCGACTGCTCTGCGGGATTGAAGGTAAGTGTATTTTTTTTTTTTTTCTTTGGGTAATTTTTGGGTTTACTCTTTAGGTGTGTGCTTTACCTGCAAAGTTGGTGATGGACTCTTTAAAACAAGTTTTACTTCACAGAAATAGAAGTACCACATACATTGTTAATTTGAGCAGTTAGTAGTCCTAACTGCATCTGACTGTCCATTTTGTGCTATCTGATTAGGCCCGACCTAATATTTTTGTTTGTAATATTCCTTGCAGATGGAAAACCCAAGAGGAATAAAATAAAATCAGGTCAAATTTTCTCTTCAGATGGTAAAATAGAGGATGATGACTTCACTCCTGATTCTTCAGACGAAAACCCCATTATCATAAAGGTCGACCTAGTGGATACCAGCACAGAATATGATCGTCCAATTATAACAGCCAGTCAGGAGGCTCATGCCGGGTGTGAAAATTCCCCATGTGCTGAATGCTTATCCCAGAGAACAGGACCTAACTTACGCCAAACTTCTGTTGCAAGAGAGAGACCATATTCATGTTCGAAATGTGGGAAATCTTTTTCTTGTAAGTCCTACCTAATCATGCATGAAAAAATTCACACAGGGGTCAAGTCATATTCATGTCCTGACTGTGGGAAGTGTTTTTCTTGGAGGAGGACCCTTACTATACATAAACGAGTTCACACAGGAGAGCGGCCATATTCCTGCACTATTTGCGGGAGGTGTTTTAGACAAAAGTCTGTTCTCGACCTCCATGAACTTACTCACAGGCCAGACAAGCCGTTTTCTTGCTCTGAATGTGGCAAGCGTTTTATCCAAAGAGGACAGCTTATTGCTCACATGAGATCTCACACGGGAGAGAAGCCATACTCGTGTGCTGAGTGCACTAAATGCTTTTTTTCAAAATCGGGCCTTTTGAGGCACCAGAAGAGTCACACCGGGGAGAGGCCATTCTCATGTCCAGAATGCGGAAAGTCTTTCTCTCATAGAGCTAATCTGGTTCAGCACCAGAGAGGCCACACAGGCGTTAAACCACATCTGTGCTCTGAGTGTGGGAGAGGCTTTAAAAGAAGATCACACCTGAAGGAGCATCAAAGAGTCCATACAGGCGATCGACCCTACTCGTGCTCTGAGTGCGGAAGAGATTTTGCCAATCGCTCAGCTCTAATTAGGCATGAGAGACTCCACACCGGTCATCGCCCGTATTCCTGCTCTGAGTGTGAAAAGGGCTTTACTAACAAGTCTGACCTGGTTAAGCACGAAAGAGTCCATTCTGGCGACCGCCCGTTTTCTTGCTCGGAGTGCGGCAGAGGTTTTGCCAGTAAATCTGCCATGGTTAGACATGTAAAGGCCCATGCCGGCGAACTCCCATATTCTTGCCCTCAGTGTGAGAAACAATTTTCCCATAAATTTGCTCTTATGTCTCATCTTAACTCCCACAAAGGACAAGAAGTTCCAGTTTCAAAAGGAGGCAGTTCTTACTAAGTGCCTGGCCTGTTATTGCGCAAGCTAGAAGATCCATATTTCTGTTTTAACTGTGCCTGAAGTGCCAAGTAGATGGCTTTTCTGTTCGCACATAGATGGTTGTTGGCGGCAAAAATATACCTTTAGTACTGCCCACGTAGGTGTATGGATGCAACATAAACAATTAGTGCAAACGTAGATGATAGAATATTGATTAATATGTAATTATATGCACAATAAAGATTTTATCTCTCAACTGGTACGAAAAAGGGGTGTGCAAAGTGAATGAAATATGTGCTTCATTCATCGCCCAAGAAGCCAATGGACTCCAAGCTAACCAAGCTGTCGAGAGCTCTCAAAAGTGGTGTAGACAATACCTGTGCATAGGACTTGTTATATCGAGTAGGCAAACCATTAAGGCCTGGACTCTTGCCCAATTTTAGTTCAGTAAAAGGTGAATAAAGGGATTTGGCCTCTTTGACTGTAATGTTGGCATTCCAGTGTTCACAAAGTATTGCTGAATGGATTTGAGTTTCAAAATGAGAGGAGCCCCCTGGGAAAATCTTTTTAAAACTGGGCTGCAATTTTCCATAGGGTACCCCTTATCCTCAAATATTTCATAAACATATGAAAATTAGTTCCTTTGTCAATGGCGGGTTTCTCCTGACAATTAGTTTTCCAAATTAAATATAAGCTTATCATATTTGCAATTAAATTGCCCCCTGTGTAAAGAAAAAAATACTTTTTGTAAATATAATTAATTTGTATTATAAATCTATTTTTCGGTATGTTTGGAAGCATTCCTTAATTAATTAATTGAAGGCATCAATTACATAGTTACATATTAGATTTTATCCAAAGAGGACAGCTTATTGCTCACATGAGATCTCACACGGGAGAGAAGCCATACTCGTGTGCTGAGTGCACTAAATGCTTTTTTTCAAAATCGGGCCTTTTGAGGCACTGTTATTTTTACTTTAAAACCAGTTATACTCTGTACTTCTAGAAAAACATCCAGCTTTTTCTTTAAGCAATCTATAGTAGTTGCTGAAACTACTTCCTGAGGCAGCCTATTCCACATTTTCACAGACCTTACAGTGAAGAATCTCTGGAGCCTAAACTTCTTTTCCTCCAGGCGCAAGGAGTGCCCTCTTGTTCTTTGTAAGGATCTCAATGTGAATATTTGGAAAGGGAGTTCTCTATATGGACCATTTAAAAATTTATACAGGGTGATCATACCCCCCCTTAAACGTCTCTTCTCAACGGAGAATAGATTTAGTTCACCTCATAGCTGAGCTCCTCCATTCCTTTTATTAGTTTAGTTGCCCTTCTCATTACTCTCTGAATTCCACACTGTCCTTTTTGTGAACTAGTGCCCAAAACCACTGCATAATCCAGATGCTATACCTCTTTTATTACAAGAAAGTACTTTACTAGCTTTAGATATTTCTGTTTGGCATTACATGCTGTTATTAAGTCTATGATCTACCAGAACCTCCAGATCCTTTTCCATTTCTAACTCCCCCAAATGTATTCCCCCTAGACATGCATTCCCCCTAGACATGCATTCCCCCCTGAAGCATGCATGTTATTAGCTCCCAAGTGCATGATTTTACATTTAAATGTCATTTGCCACTTGGCTGCCAAATCAAACAGTACATCCAGGTCTGCTTGTAGATTATAGACATCCTGTATGGACTTAATTCCATAACATACATAGTTTTGTGCCATCTGCAAACCCAGAAATAGTACTTTTAATCCCAAAATCTATATAATTTATAAAGATGTTAAACAGTAAATGTGCCAACACTGAACCCTGGGGTACACTACTAATAACCTTAGACCATTCAGAGTATGAATCATTATTCACTACTCTCTGGATGTGGCCCTTAAGCCAGTTCTCTATTCATTTACAGATTTACTTTTCCAGACCTATTGACCCTAACTTGCATATTAACCGTCTGTGGGGTACGGTGTCAATTGCTTTAGCAAAGTCTAAGTACACTATATCAACTGCTATTCCACTGTCTACCGGTTTACTTACTTCCTCATAAAAAGAGAGTAAATTTGTTTGACAACTTCAGTCTTTCTTGAAGCCGTGTTTATATTGCCATCACCTATATTATTATTTTCTAGCAGAAACTCCCGAGTGGTTCTTTATCAAACTCTAGGACCTTTCCAACTATAGACGTTAAACTAACCAGTCTGTGGGTACCTGGTAATGACTTTGCTCCCTTTTTGAAGATAGGAACCACATTGACCTTTACGCCAATCCGTTGGTACCATGCCAGTGATTAAAGAGTCTCTAAAAATTAGAAATAATGGCTTTGATGACATGTGGATGTAATCCATCAGGTCCTGGTGCTTTGTCAACCTTAATATTCCTAATTTTTTTAATCATATCTATTTTGAGCCATTGAAAATCGTTTAAGGCAATGACATTGCTATTATGAATTCGGACTTGAGCGCTTCCATTTTCCTTTGTGTACACAGAGCTAAAAAAATGTGTTTAGTAAATCCACCTTTTCTTTATTCCCAGTTACCAACCCAGAGACATTCTTTAAGGGGCCTTCATGCTTAGAGCTGATCTTTTTGCTAATAGTATATTTAAAACATTTGGGGGGCGGGGTTTGCCTTACTTTGGCCTGCAATCTGTCTTTCATTTTGAAGTTTTGCACATTTTATCTTTTTTGGAATGCCCTTTTCTTGCTCTTTATGGCTCAGCTGTGAGCCACATAGGTTTTAATTTTAACTTCTTAAACTTATTACCCATTTAAATATATTTTTTTAGTGTGTTTGTGTAGAACATACTTGAAACATTCCCATTTCTGTTCTGTGTTCTTTAAAGACAATATTGTCTCTCGGTCCACCCTTAATAATTGAAAATTTGCTCTCTTAAATCTAAATGTTTTTATCTGTCCTGTTTTTGCTTCCCGTTTAAAGCTTACATTAAATGCAATCATATTATGGTCACTGCTACCCAGATTCTCTTTTATATGCACATTGGTTATAGGCTCTGCATTTTTAGAAAGAACTAAGTTCAGCAAAATATCATTTCTAGTTGGGGCTTTCTATAAACTGTATCATAAAATTGTCTTGTATTAAATTCATAAATGTCCTCCCTTTTGCTGTTCCTGTAGTGCAATTACTCCAGTCAATGTGTAGGTAGTTGAAATCTCCCATGATTAAAACCTTTCCAGTTTATGCTTCTTTTTCTATTTGTGCTAATACTTGATTCCGTGTCATCCTTAGCACTGGGGGGGCTATAGCAGACTACAAAAATTAATTGTGTGATATTCAGCTCCACCCATAATGCCTCAAACTCATTGCTTGCTCCATCAACAATTTTTTTTTTCACATTCACTTTCAGATCACTTCTCACATAAAGACAGGCACCACCACCCTTTCGTTAGACTCTGTCTTTATAAAAGGGAGTATAACCAGGAATGTTGACAGCTCAGTCATGTGAAGAACAAAGCAGGGATTCAGCAACACCAATTAAGTTATAATGCTCTTCATTCATTAAGGCTTCCAACTCCCCTATTTTGTTTGCCAGACATCTAGCATTGGTGAACAGGCTCTTTAAACTATTACAATGCTCCTTACGTTAAAAAAAAAACCTTTCAGTATCAACTGCTAGGGGTCTGTTTATAAAGCAGTAAATCTGACAATCGCCAAAACATTCTTTGGTGTAGAATCAATCTGTTTTTGAAAACCATTAACCTGCAAGATCCTTCACCAGACTATCAAAGAACGTCCCAGTCTCTGCTTTACAAATAGACCCTTAAAGTTTCTGGCTGACATATTTCGACTTGCTAACTCCCCTTCCTTCCTGGTAGCTAACGTAAACCCTCAATTTTGGTGCTGAACCCTTCCTTGCTGATACCTTACCTGAACCCCCTCAGCCTAGTGTCCAACCATAAGCAGAAGCTAGCCTACCCAAACCTAACACAGAACTGCCTAAGGTAGCACAGTATTGGTAGAACACTGGTCATGCCCTGAATATCAAAATGTTAGGGAAGGGGAGGCGACGCATTTATTGTTCCTGTGATGTAATTTCCCTGACAGTCAATCTTCATGTAGCTCTGCTTTCCCTGTTTCCTGATCCTGTGTACTAGGCCTCATTACAGTATGGACTAGCAGACACATCAGGACCCAACAAGAGGCTGAGGTATTTGTACATTTCCAATGATTTTTGTGCTCCTAGATGTTAATACATTAAAGTGCTTACATCTGGTAGGCCTGAACCCTCTAATCATAACAATCTACAGCCATCGGAATAACGAAGTGTAAGGAATAGAAGGTTTTAGTAGCCAAGGCCTAGCCATCACCTAGGTGACCCCCTCTCTCCAATACCTCAGTCGTCTGCTTTTGTTGTTGGCCGTTTTTGGTAAATAGTAAATTAGGTTGCTGGTGAGTGTTTTACAGATAAATTGGGTAATTAGAAAAGCTCCTTTTTTTTTTTTTTTTTTGTCTCAATCAACCAAAATGTTTGTCTTTGTACTTTCTACCCTTGGGATCTAACTTTCAATGTGATGAAGGAATGCTCTTGTCATTGTCTCATGCAAAGTGATAGGCAGCCCAATAAGGTTGAATTGGACGCCTAATGCAGCACAACAGTCCAAAAGTCTATGTTCGGGGCCACATAACACATATAGTACATTGCCGGAGCTGCAGCAGGATCAATTAAAAATGAATGGCACCATGTGTTACAACATGTGCTTTGTTCATTTCCTTGGAGCAGAGGGAACGTGCACATTTTCACTTACCTGCCTTGAACACGCACATTATCGTATACTTTCCCTGTGCACATATATCTGAATGGATCCTAATGGCCAACTAATAACAAGCAAAGGCACTGAGGATTCATACCTCCACCTCATATAACATGGCCTGACATATTGTGCTGCTATTTTTTCTAAACAGCATTTTTTGGATTTTCCCTCAATATCAATCCTATCAACCAGGACAAACATAGACCGATCACGTGACTCGCTGGGCCGTCTCCACCCCTTCCTGTTTTCCCTATGTGTTATAATGGGGTCCAAACAGATCCCACAATGTCCATCTCCTTCTTTATGAATGTTAATGAGTTAAACAGCTGCATATTAGAGTTCAGGAGCGAGTTTGGCAGACCTTCGCCCTCTGCTGGCCGACAGCCGCATAGCAAAATCTCATATCTCTTAATAGCAGGCGAACATTTTCTTGTAGCACTAGGGAAAGGAAATGACAGCTGCCATTTTGTTGTGGGTCACCAGGAATGTGTAGAATTGATAAAAGGGCGCAGGTGCTAGGTTGCTCTTCTCTGTGTATGGTGTATTTACTCCCATAGTGCAGACTGTTTTCAGACTGGAACAGGTAGGTTTATTCAATGTATGTATCACTGATATTAAATTTTCTGTAATCCGGTTCATATGGGGGCAGGCAGCATAAATATATTAGGATCAATAGTACCAAAATTCACTCAAATTTTGTGTTTCAGTAATCATTGGGTTATGTCCCCCTTTACCAATATTTGTATACAAAAATTTGGCATCACACTCCCAGGGAACCATTCAATAAATGGGAGATTGTTAACAGTATGCAATGTCTAAATGTAATCAGTTCAATGTGTAAAGCCTCAACTAGGACTGCTATCAGAAGTGGGGAGACAAGGTGTAACCAGGGTCCCCCTAGTGGTTGCTAGGGGTTCCTTGAGCAATGAGCAATTTGGCCCCCAGTAATAGTAAATATAGAAGGGGTACCCTAGGACCTGAAAGTTGTTTTAGGTGTTCCCCCATGTGAAGTGGTTAAGAAAGGCTGTTCTAAGTATTGGATTTGCTTCCTCAGGGTCTTCTGTTAAGGTGGCCAAACTCTTGGTTAATAAAGCCTGGTTCAGAGTTGGGGTTTCAACTTATGTCATGAGTAATGACTTGCATTGAAAACAATGCCTAGTCAAATTCTTCTGCTCCAGTCTAAAAACATTGGTGAGGTACCACTAGCAGGGTAAGACATTTTATGAACTTGAATGGGGTGTTCCGATGTTGCTAGTCACTTAGGTCTTCAATACAACCTATTCTGCTACCAGTGTTTGTTGAGGAGATTACATAGAGCTAAGCCTAATTACAAATATGTGTTTAGTGTAATAAAGAGGAATGGATCCTTCTGTTTGTATATTAAAACTTTTGATCTGGTCAGTCTACTGGTCACTTACTCTTGAACATCTTCCATTAATACGTGTAGGTGTTGACCAAATTATGAAAGACTTATGTTGACCAGTTGTGTGCATGTGCTGTTTTTTGTACAGCATTTCAACATTGAAACCAGATTGGAAGGAAGGCTCTTCCATGAGACCTCAAGTTTATCTCTCCATTCATGGCTGATCCACAGGATATGGATGAGAAGGTCCAGAAGATGACCAAGAGAATCTTAAACCTCACCCTGGAGATCATATACCTGCTAACTGGAGAGGTGAGGAGGATTCATGGAGGGTTACACCGCATCATTTTTTTTTCAGCATTCTATACTTCCCAGATCAGATGTGTCCTCTGATCCCCATTAACAAAGAGAGTTTTCACAATCGATAAGTTCTGATCACCTATGAGGTAGGTCATGCAGATTATATACCTGCTGAGGTCATGGAGAGTTACCCGACATCGCTACTTTTGCTAGACCTGACTTTATAGGCAAGGGTTTTCTTTTTTGTAGATTGCTTATATTATTAATATGGATTACAGGTTCCCTACTGTTTCTGGTAATATGGATATTTACTTTTATACCCAGGAGTATGTAGTTGTTAAGAAGACATCTGCTGAACATGTGACACCTAACCCTATAATGGAGCCTTCAAGTCCTTCCTTGAAACCTGAGCAACTCGATGTCAAGAAAATTCTGGATGTAACATATGAGATTATTGAGCTTCTGACAGGAGAAGTGAGCAGTTATGGGAATTATAAGATAATATTTGGTAGTAACCATATGTCTGTATAGTGTATAGTGATTATATCATTGTGCACGCCGGATACCTATAAAGTCAGAAATTCACTGTCTTTTGCTTCATGTAGGATTGGGACTATTTAGGACAGAAAGATATGTGCAAGGATATCATGATGGAGAACCAACCATCACTAACATTGCCGGGTAAGAGGAGACTTTCATTACTTGTAAAGAAGAGAAGACTATTGAGGATCCACCTAGATACACACATCCTCTGATATAAAGACAAAGAAACAATGTATTCAGTCAGTGTATTCACAACTTAGATCTTATGCTGTTTCGGCCAAGGTCCTCTGCTCCATGTGTGTCATTTCTTGTAAGTGTCTGTTATTTGCAACTCCTAATGCACTGTGTAATATATTTGGGCCTGTATAAATAGGTTTATTATTATTTTATTTCACTCAGTGTGTGTTTCTTACAGATAGATCCATTAACAGAAATACCCTAGAAAGATGCCCTTATCCTCTATATTCCCAGGATTCTGCAGAGGAACATCAGGAGGACCAGGTAGGTGGAATCATTGTATTCATCTATGCAATTTAAACTCCACCCAGCCTTATAAAAAGGTAGTGTTATTTTGGTTATAATCTTGGTTATTATACTAATGCAGAGTGAAGATCTGATTGCTATTAAAGTTGAAGTTAAAGAGGAATCAGATGAGTCATATATGAAGGGAGATGACTCCTGTAAGGAGGAGGAAATCCTTGCAGAGGTCAGCACAGGTGAGTAGTAAACAATAAATGCAGTCCTAGATTCTCCTTAGTCAGTACAGCAATCTCTTTTTCCCCCCTTTTCTGTCAGCAGACAGTAATGGGGGAACAGTATGTGCCCGGTGAGGGAGTCCAGAGCCATCAGTCTGTATTACACTCTGGTTCTGCTCCTCACATCATGTCAATGTGCTTGCATGGCCTACTACTGAATTTGTAATGATGTCAGTGTATACAGCTATTATGTGCAGCTGAAGTAGGGTCTGGGGGGCAGACATGTAACACACTGTCAAGTTAGTTGGATGCTGGTGATTCTTTGCAAAGTTTGACTATTCAAGAGAGCAAAGTCTGGTCACAAGACAGGTAAGCGTTAATTCTTCTCTTTGCAGAACTTAAGTCTTTTGATCTAGCGATAGGTTCACTCTCAATATTTACAGAAAACAGATAGTATAAGGGTCTTCAGCTTGCTTTCCATGTGCCTTTGATCTGCTTGTTCCTCTGTTGAGGTGTTTTTGGATTCCCGTTAACTTTTTTTGTGGAGAAAATCAGTTCTGATACAGACAAATACCCATGGTTGATGAGATTTTTTTCTTATGTTCTTACTCCTTTGTTTCCATCAGATGGCCCACCAAATATGGAGCACTCTGGGAAAAGTCCTATTAACTCTTCATATGGTGAAATAGAAGATGATGACATCATATCTTGTTCTTCAAAAGAAATCCCCATTGCTCTTAATCTTGATCCCATACTTCCCAGGTCAGGCATGTCCTCTGATCCTTCTACACAAGACTCACTTCCAACCACCCATCAGATAGATCATGCAACATGTGACTCGTTTCCTTGTGCCGATTGTCTCACTGGCAGACCAGAACTTATCACACACCAAGGGTCTCGCACAAGGAAGAAACCGTTTTCATGTCTAAAGTGCGGAAAGTGTTTTCCCTGGAAATCACATCTCATGGCACATGAAAAAATTCACACAGGGGAGAAGTCATATTCCTGTTCTGAATGTGGAAAGTGTTTTTCCTGGAGGAGAAACCTCACCATTCATAAACGAATTCACACAGGAGAGCGGCCCTATGTATGTTCTGCTTGTGGAAAAAGATTTAGACAAAAGTCAGTTCTTGACATCCATGAACGGACTCACAGGCCAGAAAAGCCATTTTCCTGTTCTGAGTGCGGGAAGTGTTTTACACAGAAAGGACAACTTGTTTCACATCTGAAGACTCACACAGGGGAGAAGCCATTTTCATGTTCAGAATGTGGTAAATGCTTTGGCTCAAAGTCAGATCTTATAAGACATCAAAGAAGTCACACGGGGGAGAAGCCATTTTCATGTCCAGAATGTGGAAAGTGTTTCTCTTACAGAGCCAATCTTGTTCAGCACCAGAGGGGCCACACAGGCCTTAAACCTTTTTCGTGTCTAGAATGTGGTAGAGGCTTCAAACGAAAGTCCCATCTGAATGAGCACCAAAAGATTCACATTGGTGATCGCTCATTTTCATGTTCAGATTGCAGAAGAGAGTTTACCAGTAAAGCAGCTTTAGCTAGACATGAGAGACTCCACACTGGTGACTGTCCATATTTCTGTTCACAATGCGATAGAGGTTTTAACAATAA
The DNA here is from genome assembly GCF_032062135.1 of Pyxicephalus adspersus. NCBI lineage: Eukaryota > Metazoa > Chordata > Amphibia > Anura > Pyxicephalidae > Pyxicephalus > Pyxicephalus adspersus. The sequence continues at coordinate 55,435,145 of NC_092867.1, forward strand.
ATCAGATTTGGTTATACATGAGAGAGTCCACTCTGGTGATCGCCCCTATTCATGCTCATCATGTGGGAGAAGCTTTACTAGTAAATCGGCTCTGGGTAGACATGAGCGAGCTCACACTGGTGATCACCCGTATTCCTGTACCGAGTGCGGTGAACAATTTTCACATAAATCCTCCCTTATGTCTCATCTCAGTTCCCATGAAAGACAAGAGATTCTCGTGTCAGGAACCAGCAGCTGAGTAACTTATATATACTGCACACATAAGTGAGCAGCCTCGCATATACTTATTGGAACTTTAAAATTGAAAGTGTCACCTATCCACCAACCTCTTTCTGCTAACACTCTGTCTTGCATGCATCTGGTCCCCTCTTGTTGACTTCTAACTAGTACTTGCCCTACTAGCCGCCAGTCCTGTCTTTTGCCTTCTGGTTTGCTAGGGTCCGGTCCTGCCTTCCTTGTCTTGCTGTTTCTCATTGCTATCTTGCTGTACTCTGTTGGCTCCCATGACTGTCTTGTTTTGTCCTTATGGCTCCCAATGCAGTATTGCCCTGCTTTGTAGGCTTCCATTGCGGTCTTTCCCCACCTTTCTTGCTCTCATTGCCAACTTGCTCTGTCCTGCTGTCTTCCATAACTGTATTTCTCTGTCCTATTGACTCCCATTGCTGTCTTGCTTTATCCTGCTTGCTTTTACTGCAGTTTTACACTGTCTTGCTGGCTTCCAGTCCTTTCTTCTTTGGCTCTTGCTGTCTTGCTCTGTCATTCTCCAGCATTGCTATTGTTTCCTTTGTTCTTTTACAGGCTTTTCATGCCCTGCCCTGTTGGATTCTTCTCTTTGCTTGCTCCATCTTGCTAGTTTTCTTTCTTTTTGTTTTGCTTTGCAAATTTTGAACCTGGACCTGGCCTGACTTGCCCATGCTCAAACCTTTCTTTCTTGTTACTGTGTGTTTAGGTGAAAGTGATGTAATTAAGGTTTATCATTATTTCACTTCCCCACTGTTAATTTTCCTTTCATTTTCACAATAAAATAATTCTCATATTGGAGTCCCAATTTTACCAGTTACTATTTTGGTTAAAACTTATTTCCACATAGGAATTTGACATGCTTTGGCCAAAATTACTGTGTGAGCTAACTAATCATCCTGATGCATTGATCCAGCGCTGTATATTATAATTTGGCGCAACATTCACCAAGTTCAGTATTTTGTGTGCCCAGCTATGGACGATGGGGGGATTGTGAATGTTTTTTTATACTATGGTAGGGCAAGAAATGTATAAATTCAGACATGTTCAATCAATACCAACGCCTAGTCAAATATATCCTGCCTCCTATTCGTCACCATTTTTCAGCCCAGCATCTCCTGATCCTTACTCTTCTACAAGCAAAGAAGGCTTGCCAGTTCTAAAAATAGCTGTTTCTGTCCAATAATTATGATTTCTAACCATGCTACCGTCACCCACTTCAACATCCACTTTTCTACTATAGGAAAACCCCAGGCTGCAGCCACCATTCCGCCATGAGGGAGCTCAGTCTGCTCTGCAGCAACATATTTTTTTCCAATAACACAACACTTCATATCTCTACTGCCTACTATGCAGCCATTCTTTAACTCCAGTGGCTGATGAGGCTTCAGAACTTTGGTATTCTTTGATTTGGGGCTCCAGAATTTTACACTTTCCAACCAGGTATTACTTTACCCCTTTGGTGATATGGCTGCCAATCTTTGTTCTTATAAATGTTTATAGCCAGTCCCCATCATACAAGACAGGAATGACGCGGATGGAACTGCAGTGCCTTGCAAGGAACACAGACTGAAGGCTCTAGCACTTTAACAGAGCAAAAATGACAGGCTCAAGCTGCTGCTGAGGCAAATATGTTACTTCTTCTGTCCTGCACATCTGTAACACAACTTACACAGAGTGTAAATTTTTTGCTCCTACAGTGGTTATTAGTCTTTTGTTTGCTCTGGTCTGCTTACACTAAAGTTATTTCTGTGTTCCCTAATTGATAATTATGATATTTGCAGTAGTCACTTGCCCACTATTATTTAAAGCACTATTGTAATTTTATCTGAGCAATAAATTATTAAACCGTTCATTCTGTATTCGTCTCTTCTGCGTATGCAGGGGATAATTTCCAGTTTTGCCTTTTAAATTGGGATTCCTGTATAGGTAGACTAACAGAAAAATCATTATTTTGTATATGTAGAATAAAAATTTGAGAATGCATAGCTTTTGTGTATATACATTCAGCCAACACATTATAACTACCTGCTAAACATTGTGTAGGTCCCCCTTATGCTACCCAAACACCTGTAAATTGTTGAGCAATGAATGCCACAAGACCCCTAAAGGTGTCCTGTGGTATCCGACACCAAAACATTAGCAGCAGTTCCTTTACGTTACACTGCCTCAACAAACAACACACTTGATTAGGATTCAAACGTAGATTAAGCTACTTTCTTTCACTGTTCTGCAATACAGTTCTAAAACACGTACTTAGCATAGCATTACTGGCCCACAGCCCTTTCATCTAATTACTGGTTGCCAAGGCCAAAGTTAAGGAGAGCGGGGAGCATTTCTACTTGTAAATTAGAGGAAACACTCCCTGCTTTGTACCTTGATAATCATTGTAAACATTAAGCCCATTATTAGGGTACAGAACGGGGTTAATTCCCATTAGCTAATGACTGTTAGGTACTTTCTTGAGAACACTCAATCAACACTGTGCATGGGGGGGTGTATGGTGTATAGGTACCAAAAAAAAAAACGTTTATTTTCTTGTACTAGAGCTAAACCAAATGCTGGAGTTTGCAATCAACTCAAAACTGAACAGTAATATTAGTTGAAGCTTCACTCAGTTCTTCACAACATTTCTGTCCTTTCCAGTCTTTCTAGGGGTTCTATTTATAAAGCAGTAAATCTGACATTCCCTGAAAAATTTCCTGGTGGAGAATCAATAAATGCCACTGAAACGCATAGACCTGAAAGATTTTCCACCTAGGTATGTTTGAGAGAATGTCTGCATTATAAATAAAGCCCAATAAGCTGACATTACCTCAAAAGGTAAAATTAAATTCTATGTTGTCACTAAACAAAAAGTCACTGAAAAAAAAAGTTCAATTTTTGGAAATCTTATGTATTGCCCTTAGTACTAGAGACATATTTCAGTAACACCACAGCAGTGTTACTGGTTCAATGATTTCTTGCATGCTTTATACAACCATGTATAAGTATAGTTCACCAAATACTACTTATGTAGTATAAATTTAATGCAAAACTTTAAAAATACTGTATGTGCTTTCACATTACACCCAGTTGTGAGAGAAAGAAAAGCCTGCATGAGTGCATTATGCCATAATATCTTAGGTCAGTGTTTTTCAACCTTTTTTGAGCCATAGCACATTTTTTTCTATTGATCATTTCATGAAAAAAGCTACTTATTGGTATATTCAATGCTCATTTGACAGATACAATAAAAGTAAAATCTTTTATTGTCTTAAGCAAATAAGCATTGAATATACCAAAAAGTGGCTTTTTTCATAAAGAACTATTAAAAATTGGCATCAGTCACGTTGGCGACAGTCAATACAGTCATATTGCACTGTTTATGTTTGTACGATATATTGTATCGTATTTATGCTTATATATCATTTTTTTTTTTTTCATAGTTTGCTATTTAAGTCTCTACACTCTCCTGAAGAAGCCAATAAGGCCAAACGCTTTAGGAACAAAACATATTACTTATTTGAAACAATGAATAACCCATATGAAAGTACATAATGAACCTTTTATATGTTTGTAACACCACATAACCAAGTATTCTGTAATTACCATGATGAGTCATAAGTAAACTATATGTGATTATGGGACAAAAGCCTCTCTCTTCCAAGTATCACATACATAAGCTTGACTTATACTCAGAAAAACTTTAGCCCTCCCCTCTCTCTCTATCATAAGCAAAGATATAATATACATAACATAACAATATTACAGCTCTGCCTGGCAATATATAGGCAATAATTGCCATAATTGGTTGCCTTTTGTTAAAGGGTAGGGGGTCTGTAGGATTGGTGTATGGTGGAGTGATGTTCAATCAGTCTGGTCTTTGGGTGTAAAAAAAAAAGTCTATAAACTTCTCATTAAATGTTGGACAAAATGACCCAAAAATATCATACAGCATTCTGTATACCGGTAATAGGTTACAATCTGCATTTAATCATAGAGGCACCATGGTTTAACCTGTGTGAAGCCATCTATGTTCTTTCTCAATTCCCATTTTAAATCTAACGACATACGGACAATGTGGCTTCCCTGCTTGTTTGTGTGCAGGACAGAGGCTTGATGGGGGGAGGGGCAGTTTGCATGACTTGCAGAGGAAATATTTTGCTAAACACGACAGAGACCTAGCTCTTCTGCAACATCATGTAACTCCTTAGTGACCAAAACAAACTCTACAGTTGTTTTTTTTTTTTTTTTGCATATCAAAGCACAGCTTGCTCTAGAAGGTAATGAATTTCTAGGCTCACTGGTTTTTTTTTTGCTTTGTTTCCTAATAGCTCACAGTTAGGATTTCATACAGTAACTGACACTACATTGCCTAATAATATGTTGAGGCAAACATCTGTCCTAAGTGCATTTATTAAAATAATGTACCTTTTCCAACTTACATACAAATACAACTTAAGAACAAACCTAAAGTCCCTATCTCGTATGTAACCCAGGTTACTACCTGTACTATGTAAAAAGAGTTCTTCATGATTCGAAAAAATACCCTTGGTAATCCTGGAGTTAAATGTGTCTCAGTGGTTAGCACCCTGGCCTTTGCACTAGGTCTCAGATTCAAATCTCAGCCAGGACACTATCTGCAAGGAGTATGCAGGTTGTCTGTGTTTGTGTGGGTTTCCTCCGGGTACTCCGGTTTCCTCCCACATTCCAAAAACATGCAGTTAGGTTAACTGGCTTCCCAAATTGCCCTTATACTGTAATAAAGACCTATGACTAAGATAGGAACAATAGATTGTGAGCCCCTTTGAGGGACAGCTAGTGACATGACTATGAACTTTGTAAAGCGCTGTGTAATATTTTGGAGCTTTATAAATATTGTGCAGGAATAATAATATTATTATTAAAAAGGAGCAGGAGTTTAAAACTGTGACCATGTCACATGACAGATTCGCTATCAGGGTGATTCAAGCAAACACCACTTATCTCAATCTTGGCCTATGGTGTTCTTCACTTTCTAAGTGGTGAATAATATCTGGCCAACTTTTAAATGGTGACAACCAGCTTTTAACAGTGGAAGTAGCGACCTTTTAAAAAGTGTCAATCTTTTCAGCTTATCATTTAATGATCTATCTGTTCCACCATTTTAGAATAGTCCCCTAAAGCCTTTTTGACACATTATTAAATGATGAGAATAATAAAAAAAAACATCCAAACAACAATTGATGAAAAAAAATTACATGTGGTGATGCTGCCAAGGCAACTCCCCAGCTGGGGAAACAAAATAATTAGCAAATTTTTCCCGTACTGTGTCAGCTTCATTACATTCCCTCACCAAGGGACAAGCAACGTCAGTAAAAGGATCATCTGCAATATCATCAAAATTAATTCCTTCCTTCTGTCGTACAAAATTGTGCAGCACGCATGCAGCTTTTATAAGGCTGTCTGCATTTTCCGGTGTCATAACAAGAGTGGTGTGGAAAACGCGCCATTTATTAGCCAGAAGTCCAAAGGTGCACTCCACATAGCGTCTGGCCCTTTCCAGGCGGTAATTAAAGACTTTCTTAGTGCTGTTGAGGTTCTTCTCCACAAATGGACTCATAAGGTTGGTATTAAGACCAAAAACCTCATCCCCCACCAGGACATGTGGCATAGGCTCCCCTCCTTCTTCAATTGGACTGGGTCCAGGAAGGTCTAAACATTGTGCATACAGTCTACGACCAATGCTTGTAGACCAGAAAGCGTTTGAGTCAGCAGTGCTGTCGAAAGACCCAACATCCACAGCAATGAAACGGTAATCGGCATCCACAACAGCCATAAGGATGGTGGAAATGAACTTCCTGTAATTGTAGTTTTGTAAACGGGAACCGGGGGGCAATCGGATCTTAACCTGCTTCCCGCCTACGGCGCCAACACAGTTTGGGAACTTTGGTTTCTTGAAAAAGCCTTGTGCTGCCTCCTTCCAAACTTGTTCAGACAGCTGGGGCATATAGGTCGGCTGTAGAACCTCCCATATTCGGCGACACGTATCATGGACAATCCCATGAATAGTGGATTTTCCAAGTCGATACTGATAGTGTAACGAGTCAAACGACTCTCCCGTTGCGAGGAAACTGTAACATATAAATAAAATATTAAAAAATAGCACGATGCTAAGGTATTTTTTAAAAGGTCATTCATTTTTTGTAGCTCGTTGGGTTTACTTACCGCAAAGTTAGTAGAAGTCGTTCCGCTGGGCTGACAGGCATGCGCATGTTCGTTCGTTGCCGACGTAAGAAAGGACTGAGCAACCTCAACAGCTCATCGAAGCTGGCCACCGTCATCCGCGCGTAGTTATGGAATTCGTTAGGACGCCTCCTCAGGCGCTGGTAGAGGGCCATAAATGCACCCTTACTGTGCCGTTGTGCAGTAAGCTGGTGGACCCACCTACGATGGCGAATCACCCTCGGACCCGTCAGACGCCTTGACACGAGCAGCTGCAAAAGTAGGAGATTAAGTTGTACCAGGCATGAATGGAGCTCATCCATAGCGCTATCAAAAAATGCCAGATGAAAACAGAGGTAAAAACCTGGGCAGCACTCAGGAGCACAGGAAGAAATGATGTGTGTCCAATTCCTACTTCCTGTTATAGCCCATTCCAAATGCTTAATGACCCCCGTGTATGCAGTTGTGCGCCAATTAAAAAGCGTTTTGCAAGCAACTGTTAACTGACAGAGAGCTGTATTCTATGGCGACAAAGCAACCACTAGAGGGCGGATATCTGAAAGTGGGAGAGGAAAAAGTGTCCTCAGTGCGGGGGCGAGCGGCCATTTTGTTGTAGATTAAACAGTAGGTTTACCTCCTTATAATTCGAATTTTAACTAAAAAACACAGTTTTCCTAATATTTTAGTATATAAACTTGTTCTTGGATTTGTTATATGATGTAAAGGTAAAACTTTTTTTGGGCTTTGTTAAGTGGTGGCCACAGAGTAGCCCACTGAGAAGAAAGGAAGGATCTCAGATAGTGTGAGAAACTTCCGTTGGATGGTGTGTGCCCAGTGAGGAGGTAATAATGCCTTCTTATTATGAGAGGAGGAAGTTTGTGGACTTCATGGGGGGTTTATGTCACCCCAACAATTTATTGTCTTCCTGCCAAACCTCTGATGTGTAGAATACAAGATAAGTTCCACTCCATATTCTCTCACTCAAGCAATTCTTCTCAACCTGGGTTGGTTGCTGGGGGTTGCTTGTATCTCTTAGGACAGTTTAAATGACCCAGATGATCTTTTTGGCTATCTGTAAGGGTGACATTCTTCCCACTGGTCAGCAATGTAAGAGGCATTCTTCCTACTGACCACCACACTAATATACTGTGTGCTATAGATAAAGTAACTATAGAAGCGGCTCCCTGAAGACCTGAAAGTTATTTCAAGGGATCCCCTATGTTAAAAAGGTCAGGAAAGAAACTAAGATACTAAAAGAAACAGATACAGCCTAAAATGATGAAACCTTTTTAATCTAACATGCACACCAACATCCATCTGCAGGATTTTCAGGGTCCCGTAGACCCACCCTATTCAGCGCCTAATGTTGCAATAAAAAAAACTATTCTTCCTAATATCATTAATAATAATATTACGCAGTGAGTACAAGTCCATAGTCATGTCAGTAACTGTCCCACAGAGGAGCTAATAATCTCTACCATCTTGTCTCTACCATAGTCTGAACCAGTATGTTTTTCGAATGTGAGATAAAATGGAAATACCCAAAGGATACCCACACAAAACAGGAATAACCTGCAAACTACATCACCATCATTACAATTGACCCTAGTACTGCAAGGGGAATAAGAAGGGCTTTAAAGGGGTTGGGGATGTAGGGAAAGGAAGATGCAAAAAAGTTTATATCTGAAAGCAAAGGGGGATTTGATTGGGGACTGAGTGTAATGGGAGGGTGGGTCTAATAATGGGAAATTGCTGTTGCCGTGCTGTACTTCTACTATGTATTCTTGGATAGAGTTTCTCATTATTCTTGGATACAAGTCCCCATTCATCACCTTTAGTGCCCAGGGATCGTAGTGGAACTGCACGTGACGTCACAGTGGGAAACTGAACTGCAAATTACTTCTGCAGTTCTGCTACAATGTCCAGGCACTACAGTCCCCATTCATCACCTAGAATAGAATTTCTCTAAGAATACAGGGCACTACAGGTGATGAATAGGGACAAGTCCCCATTCATCACCTGTAGTGCCTGGACATTGTAGTGGAACTGCAGAGGTCTGCAGTTCAGTTTCCCACATGGCATCACGTGGGAAACTGAACTGCAGATTGCCTCTGCAGTTCCACTACGATCTCTGAACACTACAGATGATGAATGGGGACTTGTCCCTATTCATCACCTGTAGTGCCCAGTATTCTTAGAGAACTCTATCCAAGAACTCATAGTAAAAGTACAGAACGGCAGTTGCAGCGCTGTACTATGTATTCTTAGTTAGAATTTCTCTGTCTAAGAATACAGGGCACTACTATACAGGGCACACTGTGTAAGAATACAGGTGATGAATGGGGGCAAGTACCCATTATCACCTGTATTGCCCTGTATTCTTAGATAGAGAATCTCTATCCAAGAATACATAGAAGAAGCACAGCTGCTGTTGCAGCGCTGTACTGTGTATTCTTAGATAGGGTTTTTCTATTGAAGAATACAGGGCACTAAAGGTGATGAATGGGGACAAGTGCCTGGACATTTTTGAGACATTTTAGTGCCCCAAAGTTCAGGTCCCCATTTTTAAACAGAATTTCGGCCGAAACCAGCGAACCCGAATTTCCAGGTGTTCGCTCATCCCTAGTCACAGTGCCCCTGATTCATCAAGCAAAATCGGATTATCGGTCGCGCATTCGTATTAGCGATCCGGAATCGTGCGCGATCGTGCTATTCAACAACCGGAAACGCGCGTATTATCGCGCTTCCAGCGATCGCGGATTTCAATGATGAATCAGGGGCAGTGGCTCAGAATTGATTTGATTGAGAAACAGCTGGGAAAAATTAAGGTTGACAAAGCACCAGGACCTGATAGATTACATCCATGTGTCCTCAAAGAGCTGAGCTCAGTTATTTCAAAGTCATTATTTCTATTTTTAGTCATTTCTATTTTTAGAAATTCTTTAGTCACTGGCAAGGTACCGATGGATTGGCGTAAGGCCAATGTGGTTTCTATTTTCAAAAGGGAGCAAAGTTATTACCAGGTAACTACAGACCGATTAGTTTAACTTCCATAGTTGGAAAGGTACCACTTTTTAAACTGTGGGTATTAAGGCTTTAAAGTAAAAATAACAGTGACTGTTGATCCAGGAAACATCCGATTTCCTTAATGGAATCAAGAAGAATTTTTTTTCCCCTGTTGAAGCAAATTGTACCATGGTTTTTTTGCCTTCCTCTGGACCAACTATGTCTTATAGGGTCTTATATCTGGGATATGTTTTTTTCCCTAGTGGTTGAACTTGATGGACTTATGTCTTTTTTTTCAACCTAACCTACCTACTATGTAATTTCTTGTAAAAGAGAGAAGAGTATTGAGAATCCACCTAGATACACACATCCTCTGATATAAAGAATTAGAGACAATGCCCCTGATTCATCAAGCAGAATCGGATTATCGCTTGCGCATTCGTATTCGCGATCCGAAATCGTACGCCATCGCGCTATTCAGCACCCCTATTGCGCATGGCAGGAATCCGGCCGGCAGATTCAGGATGCGAGTGTGCGCGTGCACTTGAGTCCCGGACCGCGGTAATCCGCGATCGCTGGTCGCGCGTATTATCGCGCTTCCAGCGATCGCGGATTTCAATGATGAATCAGGGGCAGAGTGTGGACTGCATTTGTAACTAGCATCTAGAGCTGGGTGTAGTGCATCGTCAATGAAACCCAGAAGTGTGTATACAATTATAATGAATGGAGTACTGACAGGCGGCAGCAGCAACAGTATCAGGAGGAGACAGTGGGCCCTGAGACGGAGTGTGGACCCCATTGGTAACTGACATATGGAGCTGGGTGTAGTGCATCGTCTATGACACCCAGAAGTGGGTAATTCAATTATAGTGAATGAAGTACTGACAAGCAGGAGCAAGGTGTAGTGCATTGTCAATGACACCCAGAAGTGTGTAATACAATTTTTGTGAATGGAGTACTGGGCAGTGGGCCCTGAGACAGAGTGTGGAGCGCATTGGTAACTGACATCTAGAGCTGGGTGTAGTGCATTGTCAATGACACCCAGAAGTGTGTAATAAAATTATAGTGAATGGAGCAGCAGCAACAGCATCAGGAGGAGGCTGTGGGTCCTGAGACAGAGCGTGGGGCCTATTGGTAGCTGACATCTAGAGCTGGGTGTAGTGCATCATCAAAAACACCAAGAAGTGTGTAATACAATTTTTGTGTATAGAGTACTGGGCAGGCAGCAGCAGCAACAGCAGGAGGAGGGGATGGACCCTGAGTGTGTCATACAAATATTGGAACTTTGTGATTAAACGTTGAAGGACCAGACCAAGATGTTTTGTGCGCCAGCACTGTTGCTGTGGTCTGTGGTGCCGGAAGCGTTAGGAAAGTAGACAATATTGCTAGTTTGCATCACGAAGTGGATGACATGAATGCCAACCATCAATCTTACAATACTTAGCTGAAAAATTAGGCAAAGGCAATGGTGGCTATCAATGTGGCAGTACTAGGGGTTTTCATCTGCAGTTTGTTGGCCTCCCGGAAGGAGCAGAAATGTAAAGTATATTGCTAGCTGGCTCAATGGCAGGCATGACACTGGCGATGAATGCCACCCCTGGACGTTGCGATACTTAGCGGAAAAATTCAACCAAGGCAGGCTCAGCTGACACAGACTCAGCACAGGAGCAGTGTGGGTTCATAGAGGCATCTTGTTTGACCTGGTGAGTCCTTGTGTCAGTCAGTCAGTGACATCTGCAGTGGGCATATTGATAGTTGTTGGTAACCCACCTTTTGTTCATTTTCAAAAAGGTGAGGCAATTGACATTTTCCGGTGACAGTCATGATCGGTTGTTCGTTACCACTCCACCAGCTCCACTGAAGGTTCTTTCAGGCAGAACACTGGATGCTGGGCACGAAAGAAGCTTGATGGCATACTGTGCCAACTGCGGCAGATTTTAAGCCTGTTGACCCAAAAATAATGGCGTCACTACTGTCAGGACAGGCATCCCCCCCATAACTCCTGTCGTCAACACCACCACCAACAGCCAGAAAAGAGCCAACGTAATCATGCACCATGCGCTTCATCCATTCTCGATAGTTATGCCCCTGCACTTCACTTGTTTGAGGTGACCGCATCAGGTTTCGCCAGGTATCCAGAGCATCTCTCCTGCCTTAGCCTACACTTTTGGATGTGTGCGGCCTGCTGCCACTACTGCTGATGCTGCTGCTGCTGCCAATACGGTGGAGGCTCCCTGTGTGGAATGTAGTGTGCAGTACTCCTCACACAGGCGGTCACATGGTATTCTGCTCAGGCGGGTCACCTTTTCTTTCTCTTGCGCCAGGCTGGGTAGAAACTGTGTCATTTTTTCTTTGTAGCCGTCCAGAAGGGTGGCCAGCCAGTAATCATCCCAGTTTTTTATGCTGCAAATGCGGGGGTCCCTCCATAGGCATCGCAACATGTGGACACACATATAAAAGAGGGGTTCCCTGGGCTCATCCTCCTCCTGTCCCTCAGTAGGCCCCAAAACATCTTCCTCCTCATCACCCACCTCCTCCTCTTCAATCTGCTAGCAGTTCCTGTTGTTCCATCGTCCGCACAATGCCTGGGGCGTGAAAGCACAAATGCAGGTTGGACGGGTCCTGTTCAGCAGCCCCAACATGGTCCCCCTCATCATCATCATAATCATCTTCCTCCTCCTCCTCCTTGGAACTCCTGATGCTGGCCAGTGTCCCTTCTTGCTCCTCCTGATGCTGGCTGTGCGCTGTGGAATGTAATGTCACCCTCATCCTCCTCCCCGCTTTCTTCACCCCCTCTCCCATCGCCACTTTCCATCAGGCCACACGGGGTGTTATCAAGCAGAAAGATGAAAGGGATGACTCATAACGTTTGTGGCCTGCTCAAAGGGGGCCAGTACCTTGCACAGTGTCCTTATCTGCAGCCACTGGTCACTGGTAAAATAGCTCAGTTGTGTGGCTGTACCAAGGGCCTCGCTTTCTCCATGCACCACGCTAACCAAGTAATGGCGGATGGCACATGTGACACTGACGCTGGAGCATGTGTAGGGTGGAGTTCCATATAGTCAAAGTGTCACAAATCAGTCTATGCTGTGGCAGCCTCTGTTGGTGCTAAAACTTGCTAAGCGTCGCGGAGGCAGTAGGGGATCGGCATACATGACTGCACCACCGGGTTCAGTAAGTGCACTAAGCAGGGCACATGTGTTATGCGGCCCATGCGCAGTGTGGCCACAAGATCCTGTTGTCGCACACTACATTGCCTGTTGTAAGCCAGGAGGGCGTCAGCCAAGCCTTAACCTCTCTGTGCAAAGCGGACAAGAGTTCTCTGGCGGTGTGACTTTTCTCCTCCAAGGACACCAGTTTCAGCACTGCTTGAGGGAGCCGTAGTGGCGTGCCTGCTTAACCACAGTGTCCTCTGCTGCTGGCCTGTTTGGTATATTCCACCGCCGCTCGGCACAGGCCATCAGGTCACGGAAGGGAGCCAAGTCCATAAGGCTGTACGGCAGTAGCTGCAAGGCCAATAGTTCAGCTAGACATGAATTGAGTTCAATGACTCTTTTGTTGGTTGGGCCCATAGCCTGATGCTTTGCGCAGAACTCTTGTAGAGTGGGCTGAAGGGACTGGGAGCTAGGGGAGCTGAAGGGGTCACTGGAGTACCCATTTTGCGGTGTCAAACGTCACCTGACGCCACGAAACCTGCGGGCAGAAGCTGACACTTCATCGCCGCTAGAAGTCTGGCTGGCACCAACCTCCTGAGACATAGTACCGTGTTTCCCCGAAAGTAAGACCTACCCCGAAAATAAGACCTAGCACTTTTCCCCCAACCTGCCCTAATATAAGACCTAATTATTGTGAAGGCAGGAATCCGGCTGGCAGTGAGGCGAGTGTACGCGCACACTCGAATCCGGACCGCGGTAAACCGCGATCGATGGCCGCGCGTACTTTCGCGCTTCCAGCGAGCGCGGATTTTATTGATGAATCAGGGGCAATGTATTCAGTGTGTGTGTTTCCTACAGATGGATCCAGATGTACCCCAGAGAGATGTCCCCATCCTTTGTATTCCCAGGATTCCACTCAGGAGGATCAGGAGATCCCTGAAGAGGATCAGGTAGATAAAAAACAGTGTCTTGCCAATAATATTTTCAAAAGCTTACTTAATATTAGTTACTAAAATCAATGTTTTTTTATTGTAATTGTAAAAAAGAGAAGCGTAATATTATTAAAGTTGAGGTGAAAGAGGAAGCAGGGGAAGCATATGTGATGGGTGATGATCTGTGCAAGGAGAAGGAAATCCCTCCAGAGATCAGCACAGGTGACTAATAAACACTAAATCCAGAAAAAGTCCCAGATTCTCCTTGTTTAGTCACTACATCAATCTCCTCTTCTCCCCCCACTCCGTCAGTTGACAGTAATGGGAGGGCAGTATGTGCCCAGTGGTGGGTCAGGAGTCATAAGGCTCTATTAGACTCTGGCTCTCATCCTCACATCATGTCATTGTGTCTCACCAGCCAAGAGATGTGACCAGTCTCCCCCCACACACACTCTCTGGGGTCTCTCATACATCACAATACAGGGGACTTTACTCTCATCTGTATTCACAGACTACATAGACACTCAGAGAAAAGTCAAAGCTGAGAAAGAGGAGGAGGATGAAGGACATGTTGGCATTAAAGAAGAGGACATTTCTCAAGGTGAGTAATACAAACTAAACAGTTAATAAAAAAATTAAAATATATTGTCTTAAAAATATGTGCAAGCACAGGAAAATACATTTTGATCCTTAGAATAAAGCTTAGCTCCATGCAGGAAGGAAATCATATGCAAGATAGTTGTTGGACGAACACCCTCTCTCAGACCACATCCTGCGCATAGACTTTCCAGCACACTCAGCAACATCTAAGCACCAGCAGGCTGAGCAAGGCCATCATGAGGCAAGGTTAAACAATCTGTTGACCCTTGCCAAACACACAATCACAGGTAGACTGCCACCACGTGATAGAAGCACACACCATCACCCTTGACAACCACAGTTATTATTATTATTATTATTATTATTAAACAGGATTTATATAGCGCCAACATATTACGCAGCGCTGTACATTAAATAGGGATTGCAAATTATGGTAAGTGTTTTTTTTCATTAAAAAAAGTATATAAGACCTACCCTGAAAATAAGACCTAGTGTGTTTTTGGAAGCCCAAAAAAATATAAGACAGTGTCTTATTTTCGGGGAAACACGGTAGCAATGACAGTTGGAGGTTGAGAAGTAGTCAAGGAAGGTGGAAAAAGAGAGGATGACATGGTTGCACCTACTTCAAGAGAAAGCAAGTACTGCTCCCACTTTGGTTTGTGACTCTTACGCATGTGGGAAAGCAGGGATGTTGTACCCAAATGTGATCTGGCCTGGTCTCTGCAGATCTGCCTGTCTGCACAGCATGCAGATTGCTACGCACTCGTCATCATCTTTAAGCGTGAAAAAGGACCACACTGGAGAGGTGTGTGCAATCACTCTGCTGCTCTTTTTCTTTGCCTGCCTCTGCTGGGTGGCCTGCGTCTGCTCCAGCTCCTTCTTCCCTACGGTAATATCGTCTCTGACTGTTCCCCTGCTTGTGCCCACTCGTCTGTCTCTTCTTTGGGACATGAAGCAGATTTGCAGCCCCATCCCTCCCCAATCTGTTGCTGCTGCTGCTGCTGTTTTTCCTCTGTGTCTGTTATGTCTGTTTCAGAAATGCTGATAGCCCTTACACGAACTGGTGGTTCCCAGGTGACATCACGGTCATCATCATCCTCATTTTCATGTAAGCCATCCTCTGCAAATGCAGCCACTGATCCAGAACCCTCGCCCAGAAAGTCCTGACCACACTCTCCAAAGGTCTCAAAGTCTGCCTCCTGCTCTGAACTTCACACTGACAGATCCTCAGGCTGTTCGTCAAACAACATGAGGGGCATCGGGAGGTACAGGCACATTAGCCACGCTAACATCTGTGTTTGCTCCTGTCACGGCTGTGCTGGTTCCTGCAGAAGAAGAGCCTGCTGCACTTGTGGCCCCTGAGACCCAGTCCACAATTCTCTCCAGATGACGTGGCTTTATGATTATATTCTGCCCTCTCTGCCCTATACATCTACCAGCGTACCGTACACATCTCAGACCTGTTTAAAAACTTGTGCTGCTGCCTCCAACAGTTTGCTGCTGCTGCTGTCCTATAGTGGCGGACTCCCGGGCAGTATGCCCCCTGCCAGATGCGGCACATCGCTTTTTTGATAGGTAGCAAGTGGTATAGGAATTAAATATCTGTATTTTTTTAAGAGAAATACAGACATTTTTCTGGCTTTTTTAAAAGATAGCAAGAAGTATCAGAACTAAATATCTGTATTTTTTTTAGAGAAACACAGAATTTTTCTGCGTTTTTTGATAGATGGGATCGAAATGAAATATCTGTATTTTTTTAGACAAATGCAAAAATTTTGTTTGGCTTTTTTGATTGATAGGAAGTTGAATCAGAATGAAATATCTGTATATTTTTTGGGAGAAATACAGAAAGTCCCCCGTACAATAATTAGCCGGTTACACAGCTTCTTTACAAGTGATATAAGCCTCAAAGTAGATAGAGTCAGAGGGCCCCTGTACAAAAATTAGCCAGTTACACAGCTCTGTTACAAGAAGTGATATAGGCCTCACAGTGGATAGAGGCCCAGGGTCCCAAAGGGGGAGAAGCTCTGTACAAAAATTAGCTAGTCACACAGCTCCATTACAAGTTATATAGACCTCAAAGTAGATAGAGGCAGAGGGCCCCGAGGGAGGTCCTCTGTACAAAAATTAGCCAGTTACACAGCTACATTGCAAGTTATAGGCCTCAAAGACATAGTAGAGGTAGAGGGCCATGAGGGGGAGGAGGAGAAGGAGATGCAGAAGGCTGTGAAAGTGCTCTTCCCGTCAAGGTGTCAGCAGTGCTGTGCAGCAGTTGATAACTAATAAGTACACTCTGCAGAGGGGGTGTTGAAGTCATTGCCGATCCAAGCCTTATTCATTTTAATAAAAGTGAGTCGGTCGACATTTTCTGCGGAGAGGCGAATGCGCTTGCCACTCACTACGCCCCCAGCTGCACTGAACACTCTTTCAGATAACACACTTGCGGCTGGGCAGGCAAGGATCTGAGTGGCATGTTGTGCTAGCTCCAGGCACTGCTCAACATTGGATGCCCAGTGACTCAGTGGGTCCTGGCTTTGCAGGTTGCAGATGTCCCTAGTAGAGCTCAGGTGTTCCTGCACCATGACTGAGTAGCACTGCTGACTGCCATTGGCAACTGCTGCACGACTGGCGGCTTTCCTCCGCTCAAAAAAGCCTGCATAGTTTGGCTTAGACGACCTCTCCTGCTGCTGCCACCCAAGCCACTTAAGGTAGTTGTTTGGCTGCCATGGCTGCTGTAACTGCCATAGGGATCCCTGCTGCTGGCATATGGAAAGGCTGAGCACAAGTCCCTTACAAGCTTTTCTTGGTAGTGCTGCATTTTAGGTCTCCAGTATTGGGGCAAGATGAGTTGTTCTATCTCAGGCTTGTAACCTGGATCAAGTAATGTTGCAATCCAATAGTCGTCAGTGTTTGTTTTTATGTGCTGTATGCGCGGATCTCATGTAGCTGAAAGTTCCCACAGCTGAGGGAATTCTGGACCCAGACTCCTTTGGGTCGAACAGCAACACAGGGTCGTCCTTCTTCTCTGCCTGGTCTTGCCATCCATGAAACATGCCGCCTTGTGTTTGGGTGGATGGATGCCATGTACCCTCCATATCCTTCTCTGCCCCTTCCGCCCCTTTTCCCATGCCTGCAATCTCCTCCTCATCCTCATCCTCTTCCACCTCCTCCTCTTCCTGGATTTGCAGTACACTATGGCTAGTAGGCACGCATGTCCGAGATGATGTTGTAAACGTCATCTCTTCCTGCAGCGTCCACTCTGTGTTGTGTCTGAGCTCCACTATCATCTGTTCCAGCGGGCATATGATGGGGATGGTGTCACTGACACAGGCCTGATTCCTGCTGATCATCCTGGTCACCTCTTCCAAAGGTGCCAATACAGTGCTAAAGTCCTTAAATTAAAGCCACTCCGCAGGGCTGAAGTAAGGTAATGTAGGTAAGCGTCTCAAACAAGCAGACTCTGCCACGTAATCCACCACGGCTTTCTGTTGTTCAGCATGTAAAAGGTGGAATTCCAACAAGTGGCCACATTGCAAATTAACCGGTGCACCGGCAGATTGAGGTTTTGCTGTAAGTCAACCAATCTGACACTGGCAGTGTACGACCAGAGGCTGGAGGCCTGGGTACTTTGCATGGAAGAGTTGTACTATGAGGTTCATGACATAGGCCAGGCAAGGTACAGTGTGAGTTTCCCAGAACGCAGGGCTGCCTGCAGATTGGCCCTGTTGTCACACACGACCTTGCCTGGCTGGAGTTCGTTCGGAATTAGCCATATGGTCTCCTGCTCCTGCAGGGCACTTAGAATGGTTGCTCCTGTGTGGCTGAGGGAGCCGAGGAGGAGATTGCATGGCAACGTCTGACTTGCACCAAAATAGCAAACTGCAGGTTGTTGCTGGCAGGGAACAGGTGCTGGTGGATGGAAGGTGCTGGGTCTCCACGGCAAAGTGTCCCTGGAGGAAGAGATTGAGGCAGACAAGTCAAAGGAGGAGGTAAAGTGGAGGTCGAGGAGGAGATTGCATGGCGATGTGCTCTGGGCAGAGCTAGGTATGCAGGCCTTCCTGCAGCTGCATCTTCCCACTCCATGCTTGCACGAACTGGGATGTCAGGTGCACCTTGCCAGAAACTGAGTGCTGCAGGGCTCAGCACGTGTTCATGCAAAGCAGGAACACATTTTTGTGCAAAATTCTGCCACTTTGGCATTACGTACTGTGGGTTCGTGCAGAGGAATGCGTAACGGAATGTATTGGAGTCCACCAGCCGGTAAGGAAGGAGCTCTAATACAATCAGCTGTGCAATTGTCGCATTGTTTTGGGGTCATTTGGGCCATATTTTCCTCTTGCACTCCACCATCTGGGGGATGGAGGATTGGATGCTGCTAATGATAACCACAGAAAGATTGGACAATGGGGTAGAAGGTGAGGGGGATGGCAATGATGCCTGGTCTTGACTGATAGCAATGCGACAAACACCAGCCGATCTGCGTTGGAGCTCCTCCTCACCGCTGGTGGAGCCTGAAAACTGTAATGCTCAGCTACATCCCCCACTCAAATTGCTGGCAGCAGCATGGGGAACTTTGGTGGCAGAAAGAGGAAAGGCAGCTAAGGAAGATATAGCAGCTTAAGCTTGCTTCTGGGGCAGAGGTCGAGGCACAGAGCTCTGTGCTTTGCCCAGGTGTTCCCGCCAGGTTACCGGGTGGTGGCTTTTTAAATGTGTGCTCATGCAACTTGTTCCAAGTTTGTTTGGGTTTTTGCCTACTTTCAACTGCTGAGCACACAGTTTGCATATGACCATGATGTTGTCATCACTATGGACACTAAAAAATGTCCACACGGGCTAACATCGAACAGGGCCGAAAGGTGCTCTGGAGCTGGTGCTTGTGGTGGAGGTCCGCGGTTGTTGAGACACACTTGTGGTGACAGCTGCCGACGATGGACGACTATGAGTTGCCTGACTGGTACGTGAAGTATGCAGAGTGTTGGCAGCTTTTACCCTCTTCCTCCCTCTCCCCCTTTGAGGGCACTCTGCAACCTCCGCCTCCTCTTCCTGCCTATGATGATCTCCTTGTTTGCCCCATGTCAGATCAAGGACATCATCATCATCATCATCATCATTAGAAGAGACAGTTTCCCTGTATGTGCCGACAGCAGCGGTCTTTTGGAGCCAGTTTGAAGTGGCTCGTCTGGCTCAGAGTGTTGGGGTGAAAAGTAAGAGGAGGGAAAGCCTGTGAACTGACTCTCTTCATCGGATGACTCAAACAACTGTGCGTCTTCAAGGAATGCATCCAGCTCCGCCTCTCCAACTCCTCTATACTCATGAATATTCTGCTCTACACGAGACTTTCCAGCCGAGGAGGAGGAAGTAGTAGGAGGAAGAGGTGTATCGGGGGCTATAGTTTGGGACCCCCGTGAGGCTTTTGTCTGGGACTAGGAGGAAGTGGGGGTGCAATCACATGACCCATGCTGGGTCATGTACTCTACTACCTGTTGTTCAAGGTGCGGTAATAATGGGCGCACACCACCACCAGCGGCTCTAAAATGTCTAAGGTCTAACTAACTTCTTGTTCTCGGTTCTGAGGTTAAAAACCAACCCATACTGCTTTCCTTGCCACCCCTGGCAAAGCTGCTCATTCCTCTTTGGCTAGACATAATTTAAATGTCAATATGCTTCACAAAGTGTAAATATTACAGTAAGTTGATCTATCTATCTATCTGACTAACAGTGAAAAACTCTACCTATCTGAGTAGAGGAGATTACAGGACTGAAGCAATACAGTACAATCCAACTATCTATCTGGCTAATAGTGACACAGTCTAACTATCTAACTACAGCAATTTCTTTTTACTTTGACACTGCCAGCAGCACAGAGAGGTTGTGTCTGCTAGCAGATATCTGTCAGGAGTGGTAAATGCAGGCAAGCCCTGGCCTTATATATGCCAATGGCTGCTTGTGTGCCATGTGGTGACAGACAGCCAGTCGGCTGTCTGCTGCCACAAAGATGGAGGAGAGGATCTCTGCTCTAATTGGAGGGCCCTAAGCATTATGGGTGAGGTTCCTAGGCACTACGGGAGGGCCGAATTTGAGCCTGCGACCCACATGTTTTTCAGGTCGGGTCTACCCGAGTTCAAACAGCCATATTCGGGTCGAATATAAGAACAACCCAAATTCGAACACCAACACCAACTAAAATATCTGTATTTATTTTACAGTAGCACAAAAATTTCACTGTACCAAACGGTCTTCTTTGGTAAATAGGAACAGGTATCAAACACTCAAATAACTGTATTTATTTTACAGTAGCACAGACATTTTAGTGTACCAGTCTTCTTTTGTAAATAGGAACAGGTATCAAACACTAAAATATCTGTATTTATTTTACAGTAGCACAGAAATCTCACTGTACCAGTCTTCTTTGGTAAATAGGAACATGTATCAAACACTAAAATATCTGTAATTATTTTCTAGTAGCACAGAAATTTCACTGTACCAAACGGTCTTCTTTGGTAAATAGGAACAGATACCAAACACTAAAATATCAGTATTTATTTTACAGTAGCACAGAAATGTCAGTGTACCAGTCTTCTTTGGTAAATAGAAACAGGTATCAAACACTAAAATATCTGTATTTAATTTACAGTAGCACTGAAATTTCACTGTACCAAATGGTCTTCTTTGGTAAAAAAAGAACAGATATCAAACACTAAAAAATGTGTATTTCTTTTATAGTAGGACAGAAATTTCACTGTACCAGTCTTCTTTGGTAAATTGGAACAAGTATCAAACACTAACATATCTGTATTTATTTTATAGTAGCACAAAAATTTAACAGTACCAAACGTTTTTCTTTGGTAAATAGGAACAGGTATCAAACACTAAAATATTTGTATTTATTTTAAAGTAGGACAGAAATTTCACTGTAACAAACAGACTTCTTTGGTAAATAGGAACAGGTATCAAACACTAAAATATCTGTATTTATTTTAAAGTAGGACAGAAATTTCACTGTACAAAAAGGTCTTTTTTGGTAAATAGGAACTGTAATTGATTTTATTTAGCTTTATTTAGCTTTAGATGACTAACAGTGTCTTCATTAATACACAATATAGATTACACTAAATGTGCTGACTGCTGACAGTTTAACAATACTGACTAGCTCAGCGTGGCACTACAAGTAGCAGCAACCACAATTGTACCTTCAGTACATGTGCAGTAAGTAAACAGCACCTAAGAGTGTAATACAGACAATATAACTTGCACCAAATGTGCTGACTGCTGACAATTTCACAAAACTGACTAGCTAGTAGCTCATGTAAAAGTAAATGTCCTATAAAACACTGAACAATGCAGCTAGCAGTGAACTAAGAGACTCCTACACTGTCCTTGTCACACTACTGCATCTATCCTCTACACAGAACACAAGATGGAGTAACTAACGCCTTCCGGCCTTCCCTGTATATATATGCCTGTGCTCTGATCTCTCCTGATTGGCTGCTGGGCCTTGCTGTGCATCCTGGGAGTGCTCCCAGATGCGACACCCGATGAAACTTCCCGTCGTTACCGCCCCTGCTTTTTCCCTCGTTCGTTCATCGAGAACACTACCTCAGGGCGAGATCAAATTTAAAAATCTTGCTTGTTCACTCCTATCAATGACCATTTAGGAGTAGTTACCTATCACTGGTGACCAAGCAAATTTCAGCACCTCTGCATTATAAAAAATGATATGCTTATCTATGCTCACAGAGGGGATGAATATCCCTAATTAGCTCTAGTACTGTCACCCAGATCTTAGGCTGCGTTCCATTTATTCTGTCCCTGGATACACAAATGGTAACTGTTTGAAAATGTACAATATTTTTTACAAATGTACAATTATTAAAATTATTGTAAAAGTGCGTCAAAAAACAGCTGCAAACATGTTAGGTAATGTATTTTCTTCTTGTCATCTATACCCCTTTTCTACCTTATTTCTTCACTTACCCATATGTTCAAAAATTGTTTAGCTGTATCAAAAAAAAAAAAAATATTGTCTGCTACTTGGTCTAATCCATATGTCCTATAACTAAATCAAGTGCACCAAATCTGAAGTCCAGGATCCCAAGTTATTTACGCTTTTAGACGCGATCAGCTACTTTCTCTCGTTCCGCAGTTACTACCGTGTTTCCCCGATTTTAGGACATCCCCATTAAGTAAGCCACCCCCGATTTTTAAAAAAATAATTAAAATAAGACACTCACCTGTTTATAAGACAGCTCCAGATATCTGATCCTGCGTGTGTGTCCTTTATGCTGGCTGCAGCGTGTGTGGACAGAAGAAGCCGGGTAGGCAAATTTGAAAAAATGGGTTTTGAGTGCTCACAGTTATGATTTTGTTTCTTTTAGTCCTGTCTGTGTCACCCGCTGCCACTCCAGACAGCAATGTTTCAGAAATCAATGTTTATAGTAGTGTTTTTGAGTTAGCAAGTTAAACTATTTCTACTTAGGGCAGGGGTCAGCAAACTTTTTTGGTAACTAGGCCATTTTAGGAGGTCAAGAAGGCACACTAAGCCGGACTATCTCTCTCGAGTCCCTTGCTGATGGCTCCGCCCCCCACCAGGAATGCCCCTGAAGGGAAATCCCTCTTCTCTGCAATGCATATGGAGTAGAGGGAATCCCCTGAAAGGAAATCCCTCTCCTCCACAATGCATACAGAGGAGAGGGAATATCCCCTTACCCCTGCGGCAGAATTGTTAACGCCGGCCGCAGCAAATAGGGAAGGGAGGCATAACAAGAAGGCTCAAGAGACCCCTGCCAGCCGGGATTAGGCTGGATCGACAAGGGGGGCGTTAGGAACAGACTACTGGTCAGGCCATATCTGGCCTAAAGGCCAGAGTTTGCTGACCCCTGACTTAGAGCATTCAGAGAATCGGCTTACAATTTCTATAGTGTTCAGTAAAAACATACCAAAACAGTGCATAGAAAAAAACTGAAAAATAAATACTAATCACAACACAATACCACAACAATAACAACAGGGTAAAATAAAAGGGAATAACTGTGAAATTATACTTCATTTGAGTTGGACTTTATACAGCAACCTGGACCAAGGTATTAGTCAGAGTCACTAGGCTCCCTGCAGTTCTAATCTGAATGGGCACACATTCCAACCAATACTGCAAAATGTGGAAGGCTTCCTTACAAATGGAGGCTGTTATGTCTACAAAGCAAAGGCCAAATATATTTTAATGCCCATAGGTTTGTAGTGGATTGTCCAACAGGGTCTTAAGGCGTTTTGTACAGCTGTCCACAATGCTTGGATATATAGTAGATTATAATGCATAGATATATAATAACCTGTCTCCTGCTATTCTTATTTCCCTCAGATGGAAACTACAAAACTGATGATGGCTCCAAATAAAGATATCACATCCAGCTTTTCAATGCATCACCCCATTATCCTGGCTTTCCATCACAGTGCAGATTTATCATGTGGTCCATCTACACAAGCTGGTTTTCTGACTACTCATATGACATCATTCAGGCTAAAACCCATAGAAGAGGTGAAAAGTTCTCATGTTCAGAATGTGGTGAATGTTTCACCCAGAAAGCGAAATTCATCAAGCACCAGAAATCTCACAAATTCCATAAGGAATATTTATGTTCCTAATGTTGGAATTTTTTTAATTCAAATGTTCCCTTATCACACGCAAAAGAGTTCATACTGGGGAAAAGCTATACTTGTGTTCCAAATGCAGAAAATGTTTCACTCGAAAAACTTACCTCCTGAGGCATCAGACAATCAGACAAGCCACAGTGGCAATGAACTTTTCGGCCTTTTGGCTAAGATCAAGTGTAGTATCTGTTCTTATCAGTGTTCAGGGTTGGAAAGGGCACTAGCATCTAAGGAGAGAGATGCTGTGCCTGAGTACCTCTGTTAAGGACGGTCTACCTTTGGTGTAGCTCTGTAAGGGGCCGCCCTATGCAAACCTGCCGGCCTCGTCCACCGGAGGAAGAGCTTGGGCCTGCCCTGATAAGGAGCTCCCATAGGTTTGACTGACCCGCTGGTTGGTGCAGGGAAAGCTTGGCCTTACCAATCGGTCTGACAAGCGGTCCGAATCTCGCATCAGTGTCATACCCCTGGAGTGGCGACCCGGGGGCACCTTAAAATCACTGGATTTGGGACCCCACTTGATTTTTTGGAGCACAGTCACGTCACTGTTTATATTTTGATTCAGCACATCACCTTTTTCTGCATTAGCTGGGGCTAGTGCAGATGGGCAATTTTTAAAATCTGTTGCCCTGTGTGTTATGCACAGAGCACATTATTATTTAAATGTTTTTTATGTTGTCACTTGACACTGGTGTGGTATTTGTGTGCCACTTTTTGATGGAGGGTGCTTGGCCTTGGCCTAAAAACCAGGCGCTCTCCCTCAGTAGGAGTCTCTCTTCGGGAGAGCTCCCAGCTTAGTATCTGTTGGGACCTGCCTTGGCGGTCCCAGAGAGAAAAGGCCCCTCTCTGGCTTCGGTCAGGGGGGCAAGTGTGTCCATTCCGGTTTCGGCCCGGTGGGCTTAGTATCCAGCCCTCGTCTGGAGCTTTGCTTCCGAGGGTCTGGAGAAAAGGGTGGCCCTTCCTCTTTAGAGGAGGGTTTTCCAAATAGTTCCCCAGTGCACGTTTTTTGTGTGGTGTTTTTGCACATACATTTTTTTACCGTACACAGGGTGTGTTTTAGCACGGATCGCGAGATTCGATAAAAAAAAAAAAAAAAATGATGTTATACTATATACTATTTATTTATACCAGCCTACATGTATACTTCTCTGTGTAACATCTATCACTGCGTCCTGTCAGTCATGTCATTGTGACACCTGCACCTAGCTTAACAGATTTAAAGAAACTCCCTCTTTATCCCTGAATTGATGGACAAATGCTCTGCCTTCACCCTGGGCTGACGGCCATGCATGGTAACCTCAGGAACCAGACAGTTAACAACCAATATAATATATACACAATAACATTCATAATGTATTTAAAAAATAATCAGCACAAAATGTTAAGCTCTCCTTTTTTGCATTCTTTTTTAACATGTTTATTCCTTTGTAGTAAATTATTTATTAGGCTGATAACACAGCTCAAAAAAAAATTTTTTTTCATTGTCAATTATTTTATTTTTTTTCAGGTCTGTTGAATCCAGAAAAGACATCAGTTTAATTGAATTTGCTCTAGTTCTTGTGGATTCAGAATAGACGATTTTACCAACAACAATCGTTAACACAACGTATTAATATTAATATTAATATTAATCTTTATTTACACCAAAGTTTTGCATTTTATATATTAAATGTAGCATTATTTTCATGAAACTTTCATTTGTCTTCTTTTTTATTCATACATTTTCTTTTTTTACAGAAATATGAGTTCTTCAAGAAGAAGTTGTTTAAATGATCCTAATGTATTTTGTGAATATTCTCCAATATTTTTGTGATGTGAATGTAAAAGGTTTCAAGCGTTACAAGAAAAAGAAGTGGGAGTACCCTGATTTGGAATCAGCAAAACGACCTGTGCTGCATGGTGCTGATGTTCCCATACCAGTGTTCAGTACACTCCCTGATATTCTTGTATCCGACATGGAGAACATAAAGGGTTTGGAGTGTAATCCAGGAGTTAGCAGTGGAAGTGAATATGAAGGAAGTGTTTCATCAAACCAGGGAGAGAGACCCTTGATGGCGTAAAAAGCCTACGACACCTGTTATTCCCAGGCAGTCTGCCATCCAAGTACTAACGAGGCCCGACCCTACTTAGCTTCCGAGATCAGACGAGATCGGGCGCATTCAGGGTGGTGTGGCCGTAGGCAGTGAGTAGGCTCTCCCTCATCCCTCTTCTACTTGTTGGCTGCAGCCTGGCCCTTCCTACCCTTCATTCTACTACATTCTGCCACTGCTGCAACTTCTCCTGCTGCTCACAACTTTTCACAAGCACCCACAAACACCCCTCGCTAGTCTCTCTCCCACCTCACCCCAGGCACCAACAAATGCTGCCTTGCTCACTCTTTAAATTCTTCCTCACTTCCTTCCTCACACATTAACACTGCCATCCTGCAACACTCGTTTTTGCCCTACCCTTCTCCTGGTGGCTTTCAACCCTTTCGCTCACAGCCCTGGCCGCACCGGGCAACCTACAGCGTACAAGTAAAACACGCCAACAGGGACGGGACCTTCGCTCCATCCTAGCGTTCCCATCCAGTAACCTGTACCGTACCCTGGCCTAAAATACATACTTCCCTGCTTGCTGATCGGTTGGAAGGATGAGGTTAGCTGGGGGCAGATGTGCGTGCCCTTGCTATGGGGGTGAAATAAGGTAAAATAAGTCCAAAAAGGGTGTTTGAAGAAGGAAAAGCACTGAAAACATGGAGCAATCAAAGGGAGCATGGCCGGGGGAGGCGGGCGCATAAACATGAGGGGTTTATTTTGAAGGAGCTCGGTGCGCAGGAAGGCTTTGAGAAGGTTGAGGTTAAATTGAATGTAAAGAGCCATACAGGAGAAAGACCCCTGATGGCGTAAAAAGCCTACGACACCTGGTATTCCCAGGCGGTCTTCCATCCAAGTACTATCCAGGCCCGACCCTACTTAGCTTCCGAGATCAGACGAGATTGGGCGTATTCAGGGTGGTTTGGCCGTAGGCACTGAGCGGGCTCTCCCTCAGCCCTCTTCTACTTGTCGGCCGCAGCCTGGCCTTTTGTACCCTCCACTCTACTACACTCTGCCACTGCTGCAACTTCTCCTGCTGCTCACAACTTTTCACAAGCACCCACAAACACCCCCCTCTATTCTCTCTCCCACCTCACCCCAGGCACCAACAAATGCTGCCTTGCTCACTCTTTAAACTTTTCCCCACTTCCTTCCTCACACACTAACACTGCCATCCCGCAACACTCGTTTTTGCACTACCCTTCTCCTGGCGGCTTTCACCCCTTTCGCTCACAGCCCTGGCCGCACAGGGCAACCTATGGCGTGCTAAAAAAACCCTGGTACAATTTGCTTTAACAGGGGAAACAAATTCCTTCCTGATTCCACAAGGCAATTGGATGTTCCCTAGATTATCAGTTACTGTTATTTTTACTTTACAAAAAGCAGCAATAAATGGAAGTTTTTAATCATGGGAGATTTCAACTACCCTGACATTGACTAGAGTAATGGCACTACAGGAACAGCAAAAGGGAGGACATTTGTGAATTTAATATAAGATAATTTTATGGTACAGTTTATAGAAGCCCCAACTAGAAATGAAACTCTGCTGGACCTAATTATTTCTAACAATGCAGAGCTTATAACAAATTTGCAAATAAAAGAGAATCTGGGTAGCAGTGACCATATTATGATTTCATTTATTGTAAGCTGTAAACAGGAAGCAAAAACAGGAAAGATAAAAACATCTAATTTTAAGAGAACACATTTTCCATTATTAAGGGCAGCTCTCTGAGACTTTAATTGCAAGCCTGTTCATGGATGGAATTATTGGGAGTACAGAGATGTTTTTTTAGTACATTTCTTGGCAGAAATATTGTGTTTTAATACCAAAAGACTTTTTGGCATATTCCCACTTGTTTTTGATATATTTGGAAAACTTTAATACTTAGGGGACTCTGATATTAGAATGGCCATGTGATTTTGGATACCAGTGTAATGGTAAATGGTAAAACAACATGTTTTGAAGAATGCTTTTCCCTTCTAGACATCTCACCTATATATTTATTGTTTCTTTACACACAGTGATTGAATCTAGTTTTTGAAGATAATTGCTTATTACCACTCCATAATGGAGTGAGCATTACCAATTATAATTGGACAAGTACTGAATATTGCTGTGGAGAACATATATGGGACACCGCCATCTCTGTGTGTTGTGATTTTAATCTTGCATTTTGCCCGCCTTCAGGGAGTAGGCATACTGGCGAATGTCACAAACCTTTGGTATGTATGGAACAATTTGGTTATATTAAAGAAATTATGTATATGATAGAGTTGTACCTATTGTATAATGGAGCTGTACTTATTGTGTTTTTTGTATATGTTGTAGTGCTGATACATCTACTAGCTGTACGAAATACATCCCTGAGGAAGCAGACATAGTCTGCGAAAAGCATCAGATGATCTCATCATGTGTAATGTGTACAATGTATCTAGCCCATGTATGCTAAAATGTCAATCAAACTCATCCTGAAACTTGGTATAGGGGAAGAGGCATGTATATTTTAATTGTTGCTTTTTAATGAAGGAAGTAAAAAGGTTTACGATAATTTTTACAATATTCACTGCCGTTAAAGTCCCGTTCATTTGTGTTCTTTAATAATCTAATGGGTAATAAGTTTAGGAGGCTAAAATAAAACCTATGTGGCTCACAGCTGATGTTAATAAAAGCCATAAGGAACAAGAAAAGGATATTCCAATAATATGAATATGAATAAAAATGAAGGATCACCTTCATCATTTGAAACCTATATAGAATACAACAAAAGATGTAAAAAGGAGATAAAATGTGCAAAACTTCAAAATGAAAGTCAGAGTGCAAAGGTAAGTAAAGCAAACCCCCCAAAAATATTTAAATATATTAAAAGCAAAAAGATTAGATCTGAGCATGAAGGCCCCTTAAAAGGTGTCGCTGTTTTGGTAACTGGGGATAAAGACAGGGCAGATTTACTAAACACTTTTTTTAGCTCTGTGTACACGAAGGAAAATGGCAGAGCTCCAAATTCATAATAGCAATGTCACTGCCTTAAATGAGTCACAATGGCTCAGAATTGATATGATTGAGAAACAGCTGGGAAAAATTAAGTTAACAAAGCACCAGGACCTGATGGATTACATCCACGTGTCCTCAAACACCTGAGCTGCGTTATTTCAAAGCCATTATTTCTAATTTTTAGAGACTCTTTAGTCACTGGCAAGGTACCGATGGATTGGCGTAAGGCCAATGTGGTTCCTATCTTCAAAAAGGGAGCAAAGTTATTACCAGGTAACCATAGACCCGTTAGTTTAACGTCCATAGTTTGAAAGGTCTTGGAGAGTTTGATAAAGAACCACATAGAGCAGTTTCTGCTAGAAAATAATATTATAAGTAATAGTATGGCTTCAAGAAAGAATGCTCGGGCATGCCCAAAAGGAGCACCCAGGAGTCTCCCAGGATGCATGATGTAGGTATCCTGGGAGGCTTTGTGCTCCTATTCATTCTCGATCACCTAAGCTATCGAGAATTAGGGGGCGGAAAACAGAATTTTTACTTAGCATAAAAGGGTTGTCTACTCAGGTAAGGTAATATTAACCTTAGACCATTCAGTGTATGAAGCATTAATCTCCACTCTCTGCATGCAGTCCTTAAAGCGTACCTAAACTCAGAAATTTCACTTTACATAAAAGGGTAGACCACTGGGAGCACTAAATTTGCCGTGTTTTGCCACACCCCTTTTTTGACCACCCGGCTGAAAAAATTTTTTGGGGGGGGGAACTGATATTCTTTACAATTTTCAAACAATGAAGGTGAGCCATCATTTTTATATTTTTGGAATGCCCTTTTCCTGTTCTTTATGGCTTTTTTAACATCAGCTGTGAGCCATATAGGTGTGAGTTTTAATTTCTTAAAAACGTATTACCTATTGGTATATATTTTTCAGTGCGCCTATGTAGAACAGACTTGAAAGATTCCTATTTCTGTTCTGTGTTCTTTGAGAACAATATTGTCTCCCAATCCAAGTCAGAGAGAGACGCCCTTAATTATTGAAAATTTGCTCTCTTACAATTAAATGTTTTTATCTTTCCTGTTTTTTCTTCCTGTTTACAGCTTACATTAAATGAAATCATATGATGGTCACTGCTACCTCTTTTATATGCACATTAGCTATAAACTCTGCATTGTTAGAAAGAACTAGGTACAGCAGAATATAATTTATGATTGGGGCTTCTATAAACTGTACCATAAAATTATCTTAAATTAAAATTCATAATTTCCTCCTTTTTGCTGTTCCTGTAGTGCCATTACTCCAGTCAATGTCTGAGTTGAAATTGTTGAGTTCAAATAGTTGAAATCTCCCTTGATTAAAACCTTTCCAGTTTTTGCTGCTTTTTCTATCTGTGCTAGTAGTTGATTCTCTATTTTTTACTTAGCACTAAGGGGGCCTATAGCTGACTCAAATAATTGTGTGTTATTCATCCCCACATTCAACTCCACCCATAATGCCTTAACCTCTTTGTTTGCTCCATCAACAATATCCTCTTTCACATTTACTTTTAGATCACTTCTCACATACAGTCACCACCACGCTTTCGTTTGTCTTTACGAAAGATAGTATAACCAGGAATGTTGACAGCTCAGAACAAAGCCGGGATTCAGCAACACCAACTAAGTCATAATGCTCTTTATTCATTAAAGCTTCCAACTCCCCATTTCTTTTGCCAGACTTCCAGCATTGGTGAACCGCCTCCTTAGGTTTTTCAATGACTTCCTTTTGATTAGTTCTGTAAATATCCTGAATATGGAATATATTGGCATTAAGTATTTCATAAATTTATTATTGTAGACATAGGCATATCTAGTTTAATTTTGCTTAATTTTCATGTTTCATTGATTTTCTATGAGGGTATTATTGAGGTCATTAATTGCTTCATAGTGCCTGCAGCTACATATGTCAGTGATGGCTCAAATTACAGCTGTTTACTGCAAAACTATGTAAATGTGATAAATGTCTACAGCCTACAACCTAGCTGTCTAGCCACACTTCAACTTTATGAATATGATACGGTTTGTATTTCAAATATGTTGGAAGGTGCTTTATTTTTAACAAGCAATCCCTGGCCCAAGGACTACCAGTAATGGGTTCTCAGAGTTCAAACTCAAAGTGTCCTGATGCTGTGGAACCTCAGCGGAGTGAGTCCTCTTATGCCTAATGCGATCTGCTTTATTTCTATACCGTCTTCCACATTCTAGACAGGAATGTGGCTTCTCAGCTGTATGAGTCAACCAGTGCATGGTGAAATCTGACTTCTGTATAAAACATTTCCTACATTCCGTGCAAGAAAATGGTTTCTCTCCAGTGTGAACTTGTTCATGGATCATAAGAGATGATTTTGAGTAAAAACATTTCCCACACTCAGAGCAGGAAAATGGCTTCACACCAGTGTGGCTTCTCTGGTGTAATGCACGATGGGTTCTCTGGGTAAAAGATTTCCCACTTTCTGGACACAAAAATGGCTTTTCTCCCGTATGAATCCTCTGGTGCCAACTGAAGGCTTCTCCCCTGGAAAAACTTTTACCGCATTCAGAGCATGAATAGGGCTTCTCTCCTGTATAAATTTGACGGTGAACGCTTCTCTCCTTGCAAAATATTTCCCACAGTCTGAACATGAATACAGTTTTTCATTCGTGAATCCTTTGGTGTATGTTAAGTTGACTCTTCCTAGGGAAAGATTTGTTGCATTCTGAACATGAATATATGTGTGAGTTCTCTTATGCTCAGCAAGGCCTAATTTATGCCTAAAACATTTCCCACATTCGGAACAACAAAACGGCTTTTCACCAGTGTGGATCCTCAGGTGTAAAGATTCACCTCCCCAGAAAGACATTTTCCACATTTAGAACACGTATATGGGTTCTCAGATGCATGCGACTGTTTCGAAAAAGTTCTGCTTTCTGAGTAACTCCTTCCACAGGCTCAGGACAAGGGGATGTTTCACTGAATTTAAGAGATGTCTGAGAAGTGACAGGTTGGGGGTCACTATGGGGGGCCCCATGTGTAGTGGGATCAAAAGACAGACTTGAATCCTCTGAAACATAGGTTATGTCATCGTCATATTCAGTTTCAACATCTTCAGAAATATAGGATTGCTTATTCTTGCTGCCCTCACTGTGAGCCCAATCTAGAGGAAATAAAAATTAACTGAAATAAGAACCCATGATAACTTACAACTAAACAAAATTAGAATATAATAAAAAAATAGCTATTAGAATGAATTACCATATTTAAAATTACTTTTCATATGGATTAACTATCTACTATTAAAGCCAATATGCTTGTAAGCTGTTACCAAAAGCATCTGGTGGTGCTTCACTTGAGACTGACAGTCATAGACCTTTCTGAGGGATTAAAGGAAAAGTGTCTATGATTTAGATGAGAGGGTAGTGGCTTTCCGGAGGACTGTATGATAACCCCTAACTTGTTGCCACTAAAACTAATAGGCCTGCAGCTTGGCTGCTGATCACAACTACTTTGTTATGGAGGTTGGAGGTCTTAAGGAACAAGCAGCCTGGTGCTCTCGTTTATACCCTACAACCGTTGCCCATCAAAAAGTACTTAGCACTTTTCTGAGTAGAACCTATTGTTTATCCTCCCATGGAGTGCCAGTACTATTGTCCTCCATGGGCAGAAACAACCTTGTTGCCCGCAAAAGCCAACATGTGAAAATCTGAGCCAGAAACTCCAAGTATACCTTACCCTGAGAGGATGCAAAGCCTTTACTAAGGTGGCTATCTATACACAAAAACAGTGTAGACTAAGAATATAGTGAAGACAGAGAAATTATTAGCAGGATGGCTGCAGGTAATAATGGGACTAGTCATTTGTCCTTCACTTGCTTTTTCTGGCCACAGCTTCCACAATTCTGGTCCTCTTTAATAAATGTAATTGAATCAGAAACAATTTTAATTTGTTTGAGCAACCTGATTAACAATTTTTAAAATGTTAAGCTTCTGAATATGTAGGCTCTTTATTTTTCAGATGTTTTGTGGGACCTAATAAACCTGTCCCTTCCACCTGACCAACTACGTAACTAAGAAAGCTCCTATGGTGCATGAAAAACCTTTTTCACATATTGAAGGACATGGCATCTCCCTTATATGAACACTGGCATATTTTATGGGCACCATCAGATGAGAGGTCAATCAGTCACCACTTAAGAGAACCCTACCATGGAACCCTGGTTAAGAATGGTTGTTCTAAGATTTAGTAACAATTTTCTTGAGAAATACAACTTTACTGGCATGACCTCTCAATATGTTCGACTCTGGTGATAAAATGTTCACTGTTGACCTGGAAAACAGAAGTGCTTTACCATCTCTACCAGTTGTGTGATGGGTGACCAAAGGAGAATATTTGAGTACCAAGGTTTTCTTCTGATGAATCAGATGTGATTTTGTCTTCTTCCAGTTCACCATCTGAAAATGCTGTTGGACGTTGTCCGGAGTCATAACTTCTGTATCGCCCATCTGGAGGAGATAAACAAGAAGTGAAAATTAATAAAAAATGCTATAATCAAAGGGCTCGTTAAAGGGGTTTCCTGCAAAGAACATTGTAAATACCTAACTTTTCTGCTGCCTGCACCACTGAATGCCACTATTACTGATGGAAATGTTAGGAGTCATAAACCCCCAGTGTCTGCAGCAATTTGTCCTGTAGACCCCTACATAACTACAGTACATAGGAGTAAGGTGAATGTTACAGTGGAGGACCAGGAATCTGACATTTCATCGAAACTAGCAGCCATTATGGTTGAAATATCTTGCAGGCATTAAAAGCTAATATCTCTTTATTTTGCCAATGTTCTCTACTCATTACAGTAAAGTAATAATTTGAGTTTAGGTCTGCTTTAATAAACATACAACAAATGACAACTAACAATTAACACCTCATGATTGATAACTTTTAAACCAGGCTGTCACCGATAGCTTTTGTCCCCACCAAAATTTGGTAATCTAATTCCCCAGTGATGTTCTGTCCCTTTAGTTACAACAGATAATTTATTCTTTAATATTATTTTTTTTCCTAGAATATGAAAAAAAAGTATTGCGTTGGACCATAGCTTAGCAATGCTTACTTCCATTATGTGGCCAGATGTCTGGAGATGCAATGTTTCCTACTTGATTCTGAGCATCCAATGGCCGACTTTCCCATCTAAAACTTTTGTGGCCACTAGAACACATCCCGATAACATACAAATATGTGCTGTGAACTATTTTATTTAGCACATGAGTCTTTTTTCCACAAGCACAAGGCACTTGCTTGAGAATGTAATCCAAGCAAGATTCAAACACAATTAATTTTCAAGTACACATGACCTCACTGAATACACCTTGTGTATCCATTGGCCAGGAACAGGGGAATCGATTCAAAGAAGTTGAAGACCACCTTTAAGGGTGAATGTTCCCCCCTTGTACCTTCAAACATTTACTACAAAAGATATTCTCATGTTCCGGACACTGACACAATTTTTCAAAACTGGATTCCACAAGAATATTACTCCAAGATTCATGGCCATCGGATCCAAATTCTGCCCTTGAACTTTTGGAAGGAGGTGGCGGGACCATGTCTCTGTTGGGAAATATAGTGGCAAAGCATTGTCCCTCAAGATTTTTCTTGGCATGTTTGCCACATAACAGTCTGGTGTAAAGTTCTCATATTCTGTATGTATTGTATTGTATTGTTTTTCTTACCATTGAATATTTTCTGGGCAAACAGATCAAGATTTCCAAAGTCTGTCAATTCTGCAAGGAAAAGAGTGTAAAATGACTCCTTTAAAATAGGTTGTTCTGTTGGCTTTGCTGGAACAGCCAGAGACAATGCAAAACGGCATGACAGTTTCCTAAATCATAAAATAAATGTATGTGAAAAAACATATCCAGGGCTGAAAAAAGGAGTGCCTCATTTGTTATCAATGCACCCCATCACAAAGATGTCTGATTTGCAATTATTAGCACTTTAGAAATAGTGCATACAGCATGCATATTAGCAAAGGAAGGTATGAAAAGGTAAATCGAAGCAATGATTAAACCTTTTTGGCTACGAAAGGGTGTTTTATGTCTGACACGAAGATGAAGTGCAACAGTCATGGGGTTTTTATTACAGAATTATACATCCAGCTAATTGGCCAAATTAAGGTCAAATAGATATTAATCTAGCACTGGAACCTCAGGGGAGGAAGTACTTAGGTGCTATAATACAGAGAGGTAAGCAGGAACGCCGGAGAAGCTGCCAGGTAGACAAAAACAAAATTGGCAATTATCCCTAATTAATATGCCTGCTTCATTTCTGATCCTATAGATCAGTGATTCTCAACCTGGAGCCTGGCCCGAAGAGATTACAATCTAAAAGGTGGGGAAGCAGCATACAATAATATTAATAATGCACATAACATATATAAGAGAGGGGTTGTGGCCTACACCCCAGCACAGCTATTCATCTAATATCCTACACATAGAGGACTTGCGGGAAAATAATTTGCTAAGGTGACATCATCCCCACATCAAGTCTACAGACCACCTTCTATCTCATAAAACATCTTTACCTCCTTCTCTCTGGACACACTCTGCAGTCACAGACCTCCGGAAAACCGAAAACAAACCTTAAAAGTATTTTTATTGATGTCCCACTTGAGCTGCAACAAAATGGACGTTTGTTTTGAGGTTTTTGTACATGCGTGCCTCCATAGCAACCAGACAGAGCTGGACGGTTTTGAATGACATAAACCAACAGCAGAGCAGATGTTACATCTGTGTATTGAGGATCCACCTTCTGAGGAGTAGAAATTCCTTAGTGGCCATTTTCTTGTAGCCCAAGCATATATTCCTCTTGATTTTTGCATTGCAAGTAACTTTTTTGTTTATTTTTTGTTTTATGTGTAATACTCTAACATTGCACAATTCATTATCTGCCTGCTTCTGCTATCAAAGCTCCTATTGTAAGGTTATTGTGGTAAAGGGGGGAAAGAATTAGGTTTAAGATTATAAGGTTGTGATGGCGAGTTGTCAAGGTGGGTGAGGATTCAGAATTTGCAGGACAGAATGGATGTCAAAAGAGGTGAAAATTAGAGGGCCAGATAGGAAGGACTCTGTATGTACAGTTGGGGGAGAAAATGAGACTCACAGCACCACCTACTTTGTTACTAGGTCTAGGGGTATGTGTGAAGTGCAGGCCTCCATAGGAGAGTGCAGCAGCAGAGCAGCAGAGAGGAGGAAAGCCAAGTTCTAGTTAGAGCCAGGAAGTTAATGGTTGTGGATGGAGGTTAGTTTATTACAGACAGATCTGGCATTCTATTGACTGCCAGAGAGAGGGGGTGGGAATTTATGGGTTGGGTGAATGGAAATGAAGTTAGGAAGAGAGAGTATTTTGTAGAAAGGGTAGGGAAGAGAGAGGCTGGTGTAGGGGGGTCCAGGGTTGGGTAAGATGTCACCAGCAAGAAGAAGAACAGAAAAAAGGTGCAGGAGTACAGTCAGAAAAAGCAGGAGAGTGAAGGAACAGTCAGACAGGGAGTTACCAGACTGAGATGAGGAGAGGGGATAGCACAAGCAGAGTACACTGTGAATGATACATTGTAACAGATGAAGATAGAACACAGGAATGCATTAGGCAATAGGGATGAGCGAGAAGGCCTCTGACATTCATGTACTTTCAGTGGGTTCGCAAAATTTCGGTAAATCGATTTCACGAATTACAATAAAGTCAATAGGCTGAATTTAAACATTGATAGCAAAGTCCCAATAGGTGTTAGAACCACCAAATTTGCCAGGTTAGTGTAAGAGAACAGTGGCAACAAGAAAAAAATATAAAAGTTAAAAAAGACTTTTTTCCAGAAAATGTCAGGCAAAGTGACAGCAGGCAAATAGGATTTTTGCGTGATGGACTCCCTTAGAAGGAGCGTGGATGGCATTGGTAACTGGCATCTAGAGCTGGGTGTAGTGCATCGTCAATGACACCCAGAAGTGTGAAATAAAATTATAGTGAATGAAGTACTGACAGACGGCAGCAGCAACAGCATTAGGAGGAGACGTTGAGCTCTGAGACAGAGCCCCTGATTCATCAAGCAAAATCGGATTATCGGTCGCGCATTCGTATTAGCGATCCGGAATCGTGCGCGATCGCGCTATTCAACAACCGGAAAAGCGTGTACGAGCACACTCGAGTCCGGACCGCGGTAAACCGCGATCGCTGGCCGCGCGTACTTTCGCGCTTCCAGCGAGCGCGGATTTTATTGATGAATCAGGGGCATTGTGTCCATAAAATACTGTCAGAGATGATTAGAAAAAAAAAAACAGTAACAGTGATGTGCTGTGTTTGAATGTACAGAAAAGTGTAAATCCGCATAGGATCAAAAGTTCAAAGTAAACAAGTAGGTTGTGCTCCAATATAAACATAGGATTAAAAAGAATCCTTAAAGAAAAGGGAAAAAATAAAGAACAACAAACAACAAAAACCAGGACAAAATGAAGTAGACAACAGGTGTCGTGACATTCCAAACATGGCCATGGGCGAGTTATCCATTAGTGGATACATTTCCGACTTGAGGCAGGCTCATACCTGGAGGGCCATCAAGAAAAAACAAAAGAAAAAAAAAAGACAATAAGAAGGAATACCTTCTTCATGCAGATATCCGAGTCAGCAAGTTATGAAGAAAATCAGCAACTTTTGCCCTGTGGATAAGAGCATCGCAGTATGATTTTGTGGGCTGAGACGTGGAGGGGCCTTCCAGAGAGGGGTCATTCCTTGTCCGTGAAGGTTGAGGGCTGGTCGGTGGTGAGACATTACCTGCTCAAGTTATATCCGGTTTAGCAAGGTTGCCTTGCAGAAAATCCCCAGCATCCTCGGCACTGGTGAAAGAATGATTGTCCCCTTGGTAGTCATACAAATGAAGAGTAGTGGGGTATGCCAGCGTGAATCCTATTCTCCTTTTGAATAAAGAGGTACACACAGGTTGGAAAAGCTTGCAAAAATCAAAAGGCGAGCTCTTTCAACTGCAAGATCACGGTGGGTTCGAAAGGCCACAAGCACTTTGGATCTATCAGCATAGTCCAAATATTTGGCTATCACCGGGGGCAGGCACCGTAGATCTTTAGTAAGGGGACCCAACCTATGAGCCCATTTAACCCTGCATTCATGGTCTAGGCCCAACAGTTCCGGTATTGTAGAGGCACAGAACTGCTGCAGCATGTTAGATTTAATAGAGTCAGGTATTCCCACAATCCTCAGGTTGTTACGGTGGGACCTATTTTCCAAGTCATCGACTTAATCTGTTAAAGCACGCATTTGATTTTCCATTGAGGCTATTTGGGTACAGGCTTGAAGCAGGTCATCCTCATTAGTAGAAAGTCTGGCCTCAGCAGTTGATAGTCTAGTAGCATGGCTTTTCGAGTCCTGCCTTAATGATTTTATCCCCTTGCCCACTGCAGCATCAATAATATCTTTTATGGCTGGCTTAAGCAGAACCACAACTGCTTCTCCTATTATAGTGTAGTCGGGCATTAAATTGAAAGGCTCACCTCCATTCTCCTCAGGGACACGTGGTAGCTTTGACTGCAGGGTCCCCATCATCTTGGAGCGCTGCCTGCGGTTCTTCTCCTTTTGTTTTCCAGTGGCTGGAGAGTTGCACATAGCCGTTTTAGCAACAATGTTATCCATGCCGCAGGACTCGGGAAGCCGCCCGGTGATTGCAGAAAATAGTACTCGGTGTATCGTGCAACATAAAGAAAGAAATGCCTCCCAGTGAGCAGGAGCCTCTCCTATCAACTACTCACACATGGAAGTCAAGGTGCCCAACTTTTTTGGGCAGCAGACGGCAGCAGGCATAGTGGTAGCTGCAACTATTATAATGTTCCCATGTAAAAATACATTACCCAATTACCGATCATTTGAACAGCTATAGCATGCCTATAACTTAAAATTTGTATGTGATCTGAACTCACACATGTGTATGTGATTCCAAATCTGAACTCAAATTCTGAGTTTAAATTTGGAATCAGCACACTTGATATTATGTAAATCGCATGTGTTATTCCCAGTTGCAAAATCATTGTTGTGCAGTGTTATAAGTTAGATTTACTACAACTGTAGATTTTATCTTTTTTTATCTGTGATTGGGAATTGTTACTGCTGTATGGGACACTTTACATTGTTTTCTATTTGTTATATAAATTTCCCATTTATCTGGTATCTCATAATGAAAACCTTCTCTGTAAGCCCTTCTATTGGTTTTTACTCTTTAATCCCCCCAAAAATGTTTGAAGCAAAAAAAAAAGCTTTCGTGAATTTTAAATTGGGGGCACCTAAAGCTACAGAACTCGCCTGTGGAGGCAAACATGGGCCCCTCACATCTAATTGGAGATACTCAGGAGCCTGTGATTTTAACCTAAAAACTGTAAAAAAACTAAAATTCAATATTTGTTTATTTTCCTGGTATCAAAATATTGACAATGATATGATCCATCCAGAGGCTCCTTGCGTTCCCCGAGGAAAATATTTTTATAATCTTTTTGTAGTTATCTGTATTTAAAATACTGCTGTACTTTACATATTTTCTAATCTGGGACTTTTTTCTGGATTCAGTATTCATTTCTCACCTGTGCTCTGGAGGGATTTTCTCCTCTTTACATGAATCATTGTTTATCACATATGGCTCTTATTCATCTGTATTTTCCGTTTTGTATTTAGTCAGGCTTTCTTTTTACATAACCAATTCAACCATAAAAAATGAAGCACATTTTATTAGACTGGGCTTGGGTAATAAAACTATATTGCTCTCATCCTAGTTTACTCATTTTTAACATCTACCTGATGTTCCTGTGTGGCATCAAGGGAATACAGAGGAAGGGGATTTCTCTCTAATGGGTTCCCATTACTGGATCCATCTGTAGGAGACACACACACTGACTGAATACATTGAGCTTGATTCATCAGGCCAAATCGCAAGCTCTCACACGCGGGAATTGGGAATCAGACGCAAAAAACCTATTTATCAACCAAATTTCGCCTGGCGAGAACAGGCTGGTGTATTCTTCTGGCAGTTATCAACTGAAATGATCACTTGCTCCGAGCCGCGCATCTCTGTGAGCTTGACACTAGCAAGCTTGCATTAAAAGTCACTGTTTCCCTAAAAATTAATTCTTTCAAATGGCACACATCTTTCACTTAGCCCTAAATAAAGTGCTTTGGGCTGTTCAAATGTTTCAAACATATATATTAGCTGAGAAATAAACATATTTTTAAACGACCCAGTATTTTCATAAAGAGGTTCATAAAGTTCATAAAGAGTTAACTAATTTCAGCTCTTTAAATAGGGGCCTATCTAAATGCATACTATGCAGGACCTGAGGGTCCACCTGGTGATAAATTCCTGCAAGCTCTGGTGGGCGAGAGCTCGCTTTTGCCAGTGAACTAGATTTTTCCCACAAAAGTCACAAGCACACACACAAGTTCTTGTTTGCTTCTATAGATATATATGTAAATATACATTTATATTTTGACAAATATATTTATATATATATATATATATATAGATTATATAGATTCCTCTCCTGTGTGAAGTAGCAGGTAGAAGACTCTCACTTGTGAGATAATTAATGAAGAAACACTGAGGGTGGGGATATTACACAGAGCCAGGAGCTCAGTCAGGAGCCTAATTTGGAGAGACACAGACAGGGGTCTGTGCAGGCTCAGCTTAACTTGGAAAGACACAGACAGGGGTCTGTGCGGGCTCAGCTTGGCCCAACAGCGGTTTGTGTCAGTGCCGCTCTGTTTGGAGAGGCTGTGGGAGAGCTCTGTTTGGAGGCGCAGACAGTCGGTCTGTGGGGAGCTCTCTGCCTGGGGACACAGAAAGTTGGTCTATGTGAATGAACGGAAACCTGAGTAAAAGGTTGCTGAAAGCTTTGTTTGAAGCTGACAGGGAGAAGCCCTCCAGCTGATAGACAGGAACGTCGGATGTATAGTAAGTGCCGGACAGGCAAGGTTTTCTTTTGCTATTTTGTTATTTTATCTGCAACCTTCAAATAAACCTGACTACAAGTCAGCTTAACACTTAAACTTCAGTGTGTGATCTGAGTTGGATGAACCAGACAAGTGGTTAGATAGATAGATATAGACAGATATAAATGATTTTAATTTTTTAATTACTATAATTATTTAAATATATATATATATATATAATGTATATATATAATTATTATAAATACATGTATAGATATCTATGATAAATATATAAATACATAATAATATAGTCTAAAAATATGAAAAGAGATATATATTTCTAAATATACATGTATTTTTATACTATAATTAGGGATGAGCGAACTTGATCCCGAACCCGAACCCCATTGAGGTCTATGGGAACCCCACCTTTGGGGCACTAAAATGCCTGTAAAATGTCCAGGCACGTGACATCACAGTGGGAAACTGAACTGCAGGCCTCTGCAGTTCCAGTAAAATGTCCAGGCACTACAGGTGATGAATGGGGACTTGTCCCCATTCATCGCCTGTATTGCCCTGTTTTCTTAGATAAACTCTAAGAATACATAGTACAGTGCTGCAACTGCAATCACAGTTGTCGTGCTGTACTTCTACTATGTATTCCTGGGTAGAGTTTCTCTATCTAAGAATACAGGGCACTACAGGTGATGACTTGTCCCCATTCATCTCCTGTAGTGCCCAGAGATCGTAGTGGAACTCCAGAGGTAATCTGCAGTTCAGTTTCCCACATGGCGTCACAGTGGGAAACTGAACTGCAGATTACCTCTGCAGTTCTACTACAATGCCCAGGCACTACAAGTGATGAATCGGGGCTTGTCCCCATTCATCACCTTTAGTGCCCTGTATTCTTAGTTAGAAAAGCTCTATCTAAGAATACTCAGTACAGCTCTGCAACAGCAATCGCTGTTGCCGTGCTGTGCTTCCACTATGTATTCTTTGATGGAGATTCTCTATGTAAGAATACAGGGCACTACAGGTGATGAGTGGGGACAAGTGCCCATTTATCACTTTTAGTGCCCGAACACCAAACTCGAACCCAAACTTTTCCAGCAAAGTTCGGGTACCCAAAATTGTAAAGTTCGGTAACTTTACGATTTTGGGTACCCGAACTTTCAAACACTTTTTGCATTTTTCAAACACACACACACACACGAACTTTACAGTGTGTGTGTGTGTGTGTGTTTGAAAAATGCATGCAAAGGTTTCTCCCACATTTATATGTGTTTTTATCCACTTTTACAAGCGATTGTAAGCTTTTTAAGAAAGCTTTCATTAAAAACAATGGGGTATTTTAAAAGTGTTTTTAACAGGACCTTGGAATCTGGAAGCCCCCTTTAAAAAGAAGACTCCCAGGATCTCCACCACCCCACCCTGGAGAATAAATACAGGAGTACATTAAACCCCTTACTCATTTCCTGAAAGGGTTAAAATATGTGTAAAAAAATAAGACAAGGCTTTAATTTTAAAATATTTAATTTTATGTGTGTGTTTAGTGTAACTTGTCTACTTTTACTTTTTGACAGGTTATCCCACAATGACAGTGTGATTCATAAAGTTGCATTCATTTATGAGTTCAGCTGTGAGACTATTGACAGTGTGGGATCCCCAGCCGCTCGGGATTACATGAGGACAAGTCTCCCCATTCCGCTCTAGTGATGAATGGATGAACAGGGGAAACCCTAATGACGGCTCAAGCATTATCAGGTATCCACTTTGCTCAGCCAATCACGGAACACTAGAGCTGAAGGGGGTGACTTGTCCTCATGTAACCCCCAGTGCCTGGGGATCCCACACTGTAAGTAGTTTCATGGCTTTGCTTATGAATGAATACAGCTGTGGGAATCATCCTGTCAGTGTGGGATAATCTGTACAAAATAAAAGTTGAAAAGTTACATTAAACACACACACATTAAAAAAATCCTTTACAAATAAATCCTCCTCTACTTTTTTTTTTGTTTTTCTTGAATAGCTGTTTACTGGTGTACAAATCCAAAGGATCGGATTAATAAATGAATATGGAATGTCAAACTGAAAAAAAACAACAAACAGCCAAATTTTACAGACTGCGCACGCCAATTGCATGTTAATATTTAGCACCTGTGCGCATAATGATGAGCATATATAAGGGTGTTGTCTATTTTGCTTTTTTCCTTTGTCTTTATTTTTTTTTCTTCCAAGAAGGGGCTGTTGTTTTGTTTGTTAGCCTAATCTTTGTTGCTACATTTGATACTTTGCTTACCACTTAGCACAACAGCTGGTTTTGTTTGTTAAATGTTGAATGCTTCAATATCCATTTTGCAATTGAGAAGTCAATGTTAATGTTATGTTATTGTGTTTGTGGCCATATTGTTTCATTTCAATAAAATGTCTTTATTACCACCTTTAAATGTTTTTCCTGCATAAATATTTGTATTAGTTATTTTACTTTATTAATTACTATATTTTATTAGTTTTCATTTTACTTTGTATTTATTTTATATTATTTTATATTGGATTGGATACAGGAGTTTGTATTCAATCAAATACAAAATGAGAGTTTGAATTTACCAGTTACATACTTTGTATTTATTTTATATTATTTTATATTGGATTGGATACAGGAGTTTGTATTCAATCCAATACAAAATGAGAGTTTGAATTTACCATTTACATACTTTGTATTTATTTTGTATTGGATTGGATACAGGAGTTTGTATTCAATCCAATACAAAATGTGTTTGAATGAGTTTGAATTTGAATTTCCCGCTGATGGGCACACGCACCGACGACGTCATCAGGGATCGCTGAGGGACACGTACACGCTACGCGAACGGAGAAAAAGAAGCCGGCGGAGAAGACAGGCACCCGACGCTGGAGAGGGAGATCAACGCTGGAGAGGGAGATCGACGCTGGAGAACGACGCTGGAACAACAGAACACGGGATGATCACAGCGGGACCAGGTAAGTGATGATATTTAACCACTGAAAAAAGTTCGGGTTTAACGATTTCTGCAATTTTTTTTACCCCAAACCAAGGTCGGGTTTAAGGGCCAGGTGGTTAAACAGTATAATCTCTATACAACACATTCTTCTAATTTAATTTTATATGTCTATCCCAACCTTTGGTATTTCTCAGTTCTAGTCTCTATCTTTTAAGATTATTATCTTGAAACACAGTATACTCCTAGTTGGTTCATTTTTGTATTATAGACTGCTTCCCCCTTCCCATCCTCCTCATATGTTCTTCAGTGACAAAATTATCTGCTATAACCCTTTACCTATTATCACACTCAAAACAAATGTGTAGTTAATTTATTAATAAGAGGAGGAAAAGTATTAATACCTTTCCCTCCATTACGACATAATTATACAAACCCTACTTCTGTTTAGTGAATCCAAAAAACAAAAACCCTGTGACATGTGAATCCTTATCCATATCATATTTAATTTTGTGTAATTTATATAATATCTCTCAGTGATATATAGGGTGAGAAGAAATAGCCTTCCATACTTCATCTTTTAACAGTTATTCATTCCCTATTGTTTCAATCTTCATTACTCCCTTAATCTTAAGAATAAAATAGGAATTCACCTTTCTTTTCTACTTTATCTTCTACTGGTAACACTGCATATTTTCCTATCATTTCCATTTTA
Source organism: Pyxicephalus adspersus (assembly GCF_032062135.1). Classification (NCBI taxonomy): domain Eukaryota; kingdom Metazoa; phylum Chordata; class Amphibia; order Anura; family Pyxicephalidae; genus Pyxicephalus; species Pyxicephalus adspersus. Next base: position 55,479,640 of record NC_092867.1, read on the forward strand.
CTTTATCTAATTCTATTATACTTTTCCTACTTTATCTTTACCACTCAGTTAAGCATGACATTTATAGCCAAATACTCTTAGCACATTACATATAACATCGACAACCACTAAGACACAAAGACCAAGGAAGAATGGGGGACAGGGAGCAGGCCGGCTGAAAATCCCACATATGAAAAAGGAACATATATTACAGCCCACATAATTAATAATGTGACTAAATGGTCAACATTGACCAATCCCAGCCGTTATTTATATAATGGTCAATCCATGGTGACCATATTTTTTGAAATTTAGAAGCCGAGGCAGTCAATATCGCTCGCATCTTCTCGTTCACCAAAAACCAGAACATTTTATTTTTAACTTGTTGCACATTGGGGGTTTTAGACCACCAAGCTTTGGCCAAAACCATTTTGGCTGAAGTGAACAGATACTTTATCAATTTAAATTGAGCATTAGTACGAAACAATGGTTTCAAACACAAAAGTGCCTCTGCCAGATTTTTAAGAAATGCAAGTCCCATCAAAGTATAGGCTATTTGATATACCCTCGTTCACAATTTTCTTATTTTAGGACACTCCCACCATATATGATAGAGAGTTTCTGATTTATTACATCCCCTAAAACATTTACCCCCACAGGTCAGCTGGAATTTATTAAGCCTAGATGAAACCATATACTATCTTAACATTGATTTATAATTGGTTTCTACCGCTGAAGCATTAATGCTACTATGGGCCACTGCAGACCATATCTGATTCCAGTCTTCCTGTTGCAGTGACATACCCATATCTGCCTCCAATTTAAATATATAGGATGGTACGGCCATACTTGTTTGAACTAAAATATTATACAGAGCTGATAAAACCTTTTATCCTTACATTCTGTACACACAGTCTCTAAAACTACATCATATTATTAATTCCATCAGTTAATCTCAGCCTAGTTTGTATAAAATGCCTGATCTGGAGATACCTAAAGAGTTCCTCAGGTGGGGCCTTCATATTTTTCTCTGATCTCGCTAAAAAGAAAGAATCCCTGCCATGTTAGTAAAATGACAAATTCTATAAAGATCCTTTTCTACCCACCAAGAAAAACGCCTCGGTTCCTCCAGACCAGGAGGAAACAACAGGTTCTCAATTATAGAACTTACAGGACTATGACCAGACATAAGGTGCCCCGTTATTTTATTAGAGTCCCATATTTGTAATGTATGTCTCAGTATTGGATTGGTGATGTGGCGCAGTTGTACCTCTGGAATCCAGAGTAATGTATCTACTGAAATTTGCGCCACCAATGCTTTCTCAATGAAAACCCATTTAGGAATGTTGTTTTCGGCATGATATTGTAACAGGGGAGTAACTCCGACAGCATTATAATAAAAACTCAAATGCGGAACCAATAAGCCGCCCAGGTTCCTGGATCGATATAAAGTATGTCTAGGAACTAGTGGGCACTTTGCCCCCAAATATATTTAAACAATTTACTTTGTAGCATTTTAATACATGATTAGGCATAGCTAATGGAAGGACTCTCATAAGATGTAGAAACTTTGGTAACCAGGACATCTTTATAGAACCTATGTGGCCCAACCATGAGATTTGATAATGTTTCCATGTTTCTATTAAACCGATCAGGTGTTTCACCAAGTCAGGGATATTAATACTATACAAAAGATCATATGATGAGGGAATATATATACCCAAATAGCTAAAGTCTTTTTAACTCCCATTGAAAGGGAAAGGATTCTTTAAACAATTTTACCACTTTTGTTGATAAATTAATATTAAGAGCCTTACATTTTGATTTATTTAACTGCAGCCCCGAGAAGGCCTGAAAACCTTTCATTACCTTCATCAAATTGGACAAAGTTACCATGGGATGCATCAGACATAGGAGAATGTCATCCACAAAAAGGCAGAGTTTGCGTTGTTCCCCGTTTATCTCTATACCCCAAATGTCAACATTATTTCGAATAGCTATAGCCAGGGGTTCTACTGCCAATCCAAAAAGCAATGGCGACAGTGGGCAACCCTGCCTGGTACTACTGCCTATAGAAAACGTTCTGAACGGTAGCCCATATATTCTATAAATGCTTTAGGGGAGTCATACAGTGAGGAAACCCATTTACAAAAGATCTCGCCAAAGCCCCATTTGTTAAATAATGATATAAGATATGGTCATAACACTGAGTCAAACGCTTTACTTATATCCAAACTCAGTAAAAAAGCTGATGTCTTATTTTGTTTAGCTTGTTGAAATAAATGCAATATCCTCCGTGTACTATCTCCCGCTTCTCGTCTGGGTAATAAACCCGTTTGGTCAGCCGACACTAAGTCACCCAAACTATCTTCCAATCGGGATGCCAGGATTGTCGCCAAAATCTTTGCATCCAGATTAAGAAGAGAAATAGGCCTATAATTAGACCAGTCCATCGCATCAGTAGAGGGTTTTGGTAACATACAAATGGCTGCTTCCAACATGCTCGAATCAAGGGCTTCCCCTTTCAGAATCCCAATAAATCTCTCCACCAGGTAAGGTCCCAGTATTTGCTGGTATTTTTTTATAATACACTGCCATAAACCCATCAGGTTCTGGTCTCTTTGGGTTTAAGATCCCCAATAGCTTTAATCACTTCCGACAAAGTAATAGGGGCTTCCATGATTTCTATTCTATTAGCGGTAATTTTTGGAAGATTTATAAATTGAAAGAATGTTTCCATAGCTCTCTTATTGAAAGAATGAGGAGTTTGGTACAGTTTTTGTAGATGTTCATGAAATTCCTGCAATATATGTATTGGATTAGTAGTGGGACCAATCCCATTTACCCTAAGTCTATAGGTGTTTGGGCATCTTTCCGATTACCTCAGCCTATTTGCCAATAATGTATGCATTTTATTACTATATCTATAAAATGTATTATTTGACCATCTCAACGTTTTCTCAGCAATAGATGCTGTGCAAAGATTCAATTGTGTACAAACGTCCTCTATTTGTCATCCTTTACTCTTATTTAATGAAGCTTTGTACTGCGTTCTCAGCTTTTCATATTTAGATTCTAACTCCATTACTTTTGCCAAATTTCTTTTTAATCTGTGAGGCTTTCGGTATGGGTCTTCCCCTTACCACCGTCTTATGCGCCGGCCATAGCACAACCAATGATGTCATAGGTTGTTGATTTAAAGTAATACTCAACCAAAATCCCTTGTACTTTTTGATCCACCTCAGGGTTACTGAGCAAAGAGTCATTGCCCCTGATTCATCAAGCAGCTGAGCTAGAAGCTTGGGATGCATTCAAGTGGTTGTGTGAAAATTTCTCGGGCAACCAAAAGTCTCCTGCATACAAGGAAGGAGTTCAGAATCTGCTTGATTCATACCAAAAACTGGGTTGTCGCATGTCATTAAAAATACAATTCTTGCACTCACATCTAGATTTCTTCCCGGAAAGTCTTGGTTGTATTGATAAATGACAAAGAAGGAGAACGTTTTCACCAGGACATTTTTAATGGAGCACCGCTACTGGAAAGAAAATATGATGGCTGACTACTTCTGGATGGTGTACCGTGACAATCCAGACAAAGAGTACACAAGAAAATCATACTGTAAGCATTTTTGAAGAAACAATGGTACCTGACAATGATACTGTTCACTAGATCTTTTCCACAGTGTGCCTTATTTTACTGCACACTAAAGATGCATTAACATTCACTTCAATGGTGCTTACATTTTAGTACAAAATACATGGACGTACAATGTTAAACTATAATAGTACTCATATCTCAGGAACTGTACGTGTTAGGGAAAAACTAGAAAACAGACATGAAATGTGCTCGAAAAACTGATTTAGTAAAGTTTGCTGTGGTTTCTGATGATCATTAAAACTAATTTTTTGTTCTATACAGTTAGGTCCATAAATATTTGGACAGAGACAACTTTTTTCCAATTTTGGTTCTGTACATTACCACAATTAATTTTAATAAAACAACTCAGATGCAGTTGAACTGCAGACTTTCAGCCTTTAATTCAGTTGGTTGAACAAAAAGATTGCATAAAAATTTGAGGAACTAAAGCCCTTTTTAACACAATCACTTCATGTCAGGGACTCAAAAGTAATTGGACAAATTAAAAAGCTGAAAATAAAATGTTAATTTCTAATACTTGGTTGAAAACCCTTTGCTGGCAATGACAGCCTGTAATCTTGAACTCATGGACATCACCAGATGCTGGGTTTCTTCCTTTTTATTGCTCTGCCAGGCATTTCAGTTGCTGTTTGTTTGTTGATGCTCAATTGGGTTCAGATCAGGTGACTGACTTGGCCATTCAAGAATATTCCACTTCTTTGCTTTAATAAACTCCTGCTTCTGACCTGTGTCACATCATTGATAAACACTAGTGTCCCAGTGCAACTGGCAGCCATGCATGCCCAAGCCATCACACTGCCTCTGCCATGTTTTAAAGATGATGTGGTATGCTTTGGATCATGAGCTGTTCCATTCCTTCACCATACTTTTTTCTTGCCAACATTCTGGTAAAGGTTGATCTTGGTTTTAAAGAATGCTTTTCCAAAACAGTGCTGGCTTTTTTTATATGTTTTTTAGCACAGTCCAATCTAGCCTTTCTATTCTTGAGGCTTATGAGTGGCTTGTACCTTGCAGTGCACCCTGTGTATTTACTTTCATGCAGTCTTCTCTTTATTGTAGACTTGGATATCGATATGCCTACTTCCTGGAAAGTGTTGTTCACTTGGTTGGCTGTTGTGAAGGGGTTTCTCTTCACCATGGAAAAGATTCTGCGATCATCCAAAATTTTTTTTTTTTGAAGTAATGAGGGAAATGTATCAATTTATCCACAATACACACATCATCCTGACAACCTCAGATGAGTATCTTAAACTTGGTGTCTTTTAAATAGACCCTGTCACCAGACCATTTATTTCAAGTGACACTCTATCAAATTACCCTTTGCTCTTTCCCCAGCAGTTAGATAAAAGTATATTCAGGGAAGTAAGGGAAGGAGTAGAAAAGCTAGGCCAGCACAGACAGTAATTAGACACTCCCAGAAGACAAGAGCTTTGGCATGGAATGAGAGAGAAACGGAGCTAGGGAATCAACTCTTATTGGAAAAGTCAGAATCTCTAACAAATTCAAGACACATTGTAAGTGAACAGTTCATTTAATAAACAAGCTGCAAGTTGGTACCGTATTTTTTGTCGTATAAGACGCACTTTTTCTTCCCCAAAACTGGGTTTCTTCCCCAAAAAATGTGTTAAAAAATAATTAAATTAAGATACTCACCTGATACCCGATCCTGCGTGTGTCTCTTCTCCTCTCTGGCTGCATGCAGCGTGTGTCTCCTCTCCTCTCTGGCAGCGCGTGTCTTCTCCTGGGCTGCAGTGAAAAAGCACAGAGTGATCAGAAAGGGAATTTGAAAGGCACAGAGTGATCAGAAAGGGAATTTGAATGGCACATGAGTGATCAGAAGGGGAATACCGGTATGAATGGCACATGAGTGATCAGAAGGGGAATAATGTTTCAAAATCTTTTTTTTCTAGATTTTCCTCCTTTAAAATTGGATGCGTCTTATATTCCGGAGCGTCTTATACGGCGAAAAATACGGTACTTAGTTTTTGGGGCTTCAACCTACATTTTCTTTCAGGATAGTGCTGGGTCTCTTCAAGAATATAATCCTTATTTGAGTGATTTCTTGCTGATCCCAGATCAGCTGTCCCTCTCTCTCTCTCTGATGGCTTCTGTTTACAGCGCTGGGAGAGAACATAACATACTCAACTCAAGAGTTGAGTAGTTAGTAGTTAGATCACTCTCAAAGCTTTATTATCACAGTTTATATAGTCAGACAGCAGGGTGGAAGGCACTTAGTAGTTAGTCAATAACAAGAAATACAATTAACAACTGTGCTGAGCACAGAATGTCTCACGGTAAGGAGTCTCAAGGTTAGGGCGAAGCAAATGTTGGTTTACTGATAAGGAAGATATAACTGGTTTTAACACAACTCGATTATCTACAAAATATAGCAAAAACACAAAAATAATTAACTTCAGGACTTCAAACTCCCACTTCTTACAACCCTTATGCTGTATGCTGAAGACAAGTGGTCTGGGCGGAAAAGTACCATGTATGTCCAGGTCACTACATGGATATAGCCTTTCAGAAGAATATGTTCCCTGCTTCATTACAGCAGAGCTCACCATCCTATGTCCCACACATTGGAGGACTTGCAGGAAAATGAAGATTTGTGGGGTCCACAGACAGTGCTGGGACCCCCTTCTCTCATAATAAGAGGACATTAGTACCTCCTCCTCAAATCAGCTACAAAGAAACGGAATCTTACTCCTGGGCCCCAAAAATAAACAAAAATAAAACAAAAAACAGTCACCATAGCAACCAGGAAGCAGCTGGGCTGCCTCGAAACGCACATGAAGCCATTAAGGCAGAAGCAACTGTGTCTTCATCGCTGCCTGGAAATGAACCCTCCCCACTAAGCTGCTATAGCTACAGCTCAATTACATGCAGACTTTTCATTACAGATATTTACTAAGCCCCTTATGTTATTATTTTTTTTCCTTTGGTGGTGATAAATTATAATAAGTCTAATATTCGAGATTCCTATTGTAAGAAAGTACCGGTAGAGATAGTTGTCCCCAATGCAGGAGCTTCGGCGGCCATTTTGTTGTAGACCTTGACGGAGGTCGTTCTGCAGTGTGACAGTCCTGGTGGGGCGTGAGTCGTCGGAATGTATGTCCAGTGAGGAGGAGGTAATATTGGATACTTTTAATGAAATGAGATTTTAAAAAAATGAGGGGTCCCAACACTCAGTGTGAACTGGATAGTGGGGGAGGGATATCATGCCAAGTCAATAAATCATCATCTGCCTGCAAATGTCTGATGTATAGGTTATAAGATGGTGATCTCTGCTGAGTGGAGGTATATTGACCTGGTAAGGTGAATCCCATGTCTAATAGAAATACATCTTTTGGAGGGGGTGGGGGAAAGCATGTATGTACCAGTATGGGGTTAGAGCAGTGCAGCCTCTATCCACCTCTTCAACATGCAACTGACATGGGAGTGTATGATTCCCATGTCCCCACTACGCTTAATGGTACCATCACTCAACCCCTATGTCGCTGTAGTGACAAAAAGGCAGAAGATGAAACCATGGTGTCTGGTGGGTTCACAGCTATCCAACACTTCCCAAAAGGGGCCAGTGACTGTAAATATTGATAAAAGGTATATATGTGTGAATGATCTAATACAACTGAACAGATTTTATTTTTATCTCAGTGTGAGCTTCATGGCAGCTCCAGGTTTAAAGAGAAGTGGGAGTATATACAAGGATCTTTAGGACATCATGATGGAGAAACGGGCGCCCCTCACATCACCGGGTAAGAGGAGACTTTATTTCTTGTAAAGGAGAGAAGAGTATTGAGAATCCACCTAGATACGCACATCCTCTGATATAAAGACATAGAGAAAATGTATTCAGTCTGTGTGTGTGTTTCCTATAGATGGATCCGGAAATACCCCAGAGAGATGTCCCAGTTCTCTGTATTCCCAGGATTCCACACAGGAGGGTCAAGTAGGTGGAGCATCATAAATCCTAAAACAAAGTAGTTTTAATTTGTTTGATTTTGAATCAATATACAGATAATATTTCAAGGCACATTAAATACCCTTTCCAGGATGAAGGTCTGATTGTTGTCAAAGTTGAAGATGAAGAAATGTGTGAGGGAACTAATGAGCCATCTCTGTTGAGTGATGATTGGTATAAGAAAGAGGAAATCCCCCCAGAGATCATTACAGGTGAGTAATAAACTCTAAATCCAGAAAAAGTCCCAGATTCTTCTTGTTCAATCACTACAACGCTCTCTTCTTCTCCCCCCTCCTCTGTCAGTAGACAGTAAAGGGGGGCCAGTATGTGCCCAGTGAGGGAGTCAGAAGCTATCAGCCTCTTTTAGACTCTGGGTCTCCTCCCCATATCATGTCATTGTGTGTTACCAAACAAGGGACGTGACCAGTCTCCCCCCCACACACACATACATCTTAGTACAGGGAGCTTCACTCTCATCTTTATTTACAGATCATGAGGACAGTCAGAGAGAAGTCAAAGCTGAGGAGGAGGAAGAAGAAGAATATGTGATGATTAAAGAGGAGGAAGTTCCTACAAAGATTGATACAGGTGAGAAAAAAAATTGCTTCACAGATATTTGAAGGGGAAAATTCATTGTCTTTTTTTATCTGTAGATTTTTGCTGAACACATCTTGTTAGTGTCCCAATTACTTATAGGTACAAATGTGTTTCTTACAGATGGATCCCATTACAGAATCACCCCAGAAAATCATACCTGTCCTCTGTATTCTCAGGACTCTGCAGAGAAGGATCACAGGATCCCTGGAGGCGATCAGGTAGATGGAGAGTGTGATAAAACCAAGGGGTTAATGGAAAATTAAAATCAGAAATCTTTTATAGTAAAATAAGTATTTGTGGCTCGGAAAAGAGGAATCCGCAAACTCAACCCACATGGGCATTGATGGGAATTGATGCTTTTTAGGCCCCATTTAAATAAAATGTTTGGAACATCCAGTTTTTATAAGCATGTATGCTAGTAAATGTACACATTCAGTTAGCCCAACAGGCAACATTTCCTTTATAATTTATTTTTTATGCTTTCCATTATTTAGAATGAAAATCTGATTAAAATTGAACTGAAGGAGGAAGCAGAAGAGCTGTATGTGAAAGGTCTTGAGAAGAAAATCCCTCCAGAGATTGGCACAGGTAAGTAATTCTGCTTCGAATTTGTGCTCCAAGCACCATTATGAGCCAGCACAGCCAGGTCCTGCACACAGTTATAGTCATCCCTTTTGTCTTGTGTGTACATATTCAGTGTTAGGCTGACGGAACCATTCAAAGCAGTAGGTCACTAATTGGTCCAGATGGCAGTGTTAACAAGGATTGAAAGCAGACTTTTAAAGAGCAAAGACCTGTGAACTACATCATCCTCTGTACAGCCTCCACATTATTACAGACATACAGTAAGCCCTGATGAAGAGGGAGCCTGAAACCTTCAAATGCTAAAAGAAACTGATCTGGTGCTCTTTTTTCATATTTTTATGCAAGTTTTTATTAGTTCCTGTTGGTGTTGAGGATCTTGTGTAGACAGGCTGCAATGTAACATTTTTAAAGGTAAAATGGAGAAGAGTTAGAACCTTAGGCCAAGCTATTGTAAGTAGTAAGCACATGTGGGGTGCTGGATCTCCTATTACAGTGGGTATTCATGGTCATGTCCTAAATAGTGTTTTAGGAATAGTTACAGAACTGCCAGAAGTGGAGACCATTGTTCTGATTGTTGACCATTCCTTATATAAAATAACTTAGGTGTGCAATGGGGAAATTTCCAGTACTAGAACATGTAAAGTCCATTTATTTATTTTTTGGAGACCTTGTATCATTAAAAAAGCCAATACGCTGTGGCAGATTGCATGGTCCACCTTCATTGGGGCTTGTGTACTGGACTGGTATAGTCGAGGAATCCCAAAGGCTAGAGGTATGACTGTCCCAAATATGTTGGATTTTTTATGATACAACATTCTCAGTAGTACTAAATCAACTACATTCAAGCTCTGATTCTATCCTCACATCTAAGGTCATTATTATTGACAATGTCTTCCTGTCCTAGTAACAAGCATTTCCTTCTTCTCCACTCCTGTTATCTCAGGGAGTGGGAGTAAGGTAGAATAGGGTCATGGATAGCATTAAAATGTTACTTACACTATGGGTATTGCCCCTCTGAAGGCATGCTGGTAATGGCCCATTAGGGAATTTATATACTTTTACAAAATACATAATTAAACTTTGGATGGTGAGACAAAGCAATACAATATTGTCAAGATTATTTACCATTATCAAGTCAGTCTATAATAAAAATTCGTTAGTATTTTATATCTTTGTTTCCTATTTTTATCAGATGGACGATACAGAGTACAATCAAAGAGTCCCATGGTGTCTTTAGATGATGAAATAGAAGTTGATGAGGTCACCTCTGGTTCTTCAGAAGAGGACCTTGTTACTCCAGATCAATATCTGGCTTTTTCTGGTGAAGATCCATCAAGGGATCCTTCAACACATGTCAAGGGTTTTCCAAAACATATTTGCTCTGTTACCCATCATGCAGCTCGTAAAAGGAAAAAGCCCTTTTATAGCTCCAAATCCGACAAATATTTGACTAAGAAAGGAGAACATACCCCACCCAGGCCAGAGGGGAAGACCTATTCTTGTTCCGCGTGTGATAAACATTTTAACAGAAGAGGAAACCTAATCTCCCATCAGAGAACTCACTCAGGGGAGAAGCCCTTCTCTTGCTCTGAATGTGGTAAATGTTTTGCTTGGAAGGTCCAGCTTGTCCGACATCAGACGATTCACCCAGTTATGACTCCACTTTCCTGTCCCGACTGTGGTGAAAGTTTTACTGAAAGAGAAACTCTTATGTCACATAAGAAAACACATACTACTGAGAAACCATATTCTTGCCCTGAATGTGGGAAATGTTTTTCCTGGAAGGACCAACTTGTGAAACACCTGAAACTTCATACTGGGGAGAAGCCATATTCTTGCTTGGAGTGTGGTAAGTGTTTTCCGCGAATCTCAGCTCTTAACAGACACAGAAAAGTCCACACTGGCCAAAGACCCTATTCTTGCTCAGAATGTGGGATGTCATTTACAGAGCGCTCGTATCTCATCATCCACGAGAGGACTCACACATCAGAGAAACCATTTTCCTGCTCAGAATGTGGCAAAAGTTTTAACCGGACAGGGAATCTTTTTGCGCATCAGAGGACTCACACAGGGCTGAAACCATATTCATGCTCTCAATGCGGTGAATGTTTTTCTCAGAAATCATCTCTTATCAGACACGAGAAAGTTCATACCGGAGAGAAACCATATTCCTGTTCTGAGTGTGGGAAGTGTTTTGCTCAGAGGGGGACGCTTGTATTACACGAGAGGACACACACTGGGGAATGTCCATATGCCTGTTCCCAGTGCGGGAAACGTTTTTCACGAAGAGACTACCTCATCTCCCATCTTGTATTCCATGACAAAAATAGAATTAAAAACTTAAAATAATCTTTTTCCCTAACTACAGCTTTTATACAACATTAAGGGAAGTAAGAAAATAGTCCTTGTGGGATACCAACAGCAAAAAAAGATTGTTAGATTTCTAATATTTCCCTTGAATAATTATGCAGATAGAGGGCAGACTTTTGGCTTGCCTTCACTGCCCACAATTCCATGACTGGAACAGGGTCTGTCCTTCCACGTTTCACAAAAATCAAAAAGAAATGGAACTAACTATTTTTTCCTTGAAAAGCTTTATTGTACCATGGATAGGAAACAATGTCAAACACAAGCCCAATGCTCTCTGCCAGAACCTACTCCTCACTAAGTTTGACAGTGGGGGGCCTTTATAATGAATTCCCATTGGAGACTAAGTTTCTTTCTGAATCCGAAATGCATCATCTGTTATGTCGTTGTTTTGTTGTTGCACAGTACAGTTGGTACATAAATACAATGCTATGGCTGCCTCTCCTTTTCTGTGCCCCCAAGTCTAAGTATGTGTCCACCAACATAGGGATGTAACTAGTTCACTCAAAAGAAGGGATAGAAAATCTAAGAGCAGGAGTGGGTGAAGGTTGACTCTTAAGTAGATGTGGAAAGAGTAAAGTGTCAGAACTAGTGTCTATTTTTTGTAGTGACATATGTGGGGCAACTGAGAGGTAGAGGTATGTTTTAGAATTTGGTTTAGCTGACCACCAATGTAAGACTGCATTCCTGCTGATCCCAAATGTAAGAAATGATTATTGGTCACTAGTGTGCGGAGGCATTTGTTCCATTGAGCGCTGCTGTATGAAAATTCTTTAACACTAAGCATGAATATAGAGAGGCATTTAACTTTAGAGCACAAATGTAAAGGGCCACATCTCAATTGTTCGCAAATGTAGGTAGTCACTTCTACAATCATCACAAGGTCTAACATTCCCCTGACCACTAATGTAAGGAGTACTATGCTGACCATCAAAATAAGGAGGCATTCATCCATTGATCACTGTAAAGTGACACTTTTAAACTGGCTTCTCTTAACAGGGTCACTTCTACACTCACCTTCAAAATGGGAGTTAACAAATACACTGACCACCACTGTAATGTAAAGAGGCATTCTTTCATTAATTACTTTGTAAAGGGTTACTTTACACTCTTCGCCAATGCAAGGGGTCATTATTACCTACTCCATGGTCCAATATGGTGTAGATGTGGTCTATGACAGACAGGCATAAATTAACACAAAAAATAAAAAATAATGTGAGAGAAAAAAACAGGAGAGTCAATTGTCAATTCCATTGCACAGCCCCTCCCTTTTTGTATCTCATAGCTGTTTCCTGTTCTGGGAGTGTCTGTGATGGACCAGCTACTTTACCCATTCATCTTCCTTTATGATGGGAAATATTATATTGTGTCAATTGACAGAAAACTCTGCTGCCATCACATCCAAGATAGTGGTACCCAGCAGCATCCTTCAGTATTTGGATGTCAATATAAATTAGAGTTTTACTGATACAAAACATGCATGTTAATTGCACATGTAAAGGTCTGGCAACATTGTTCATGGGGGTTGTCTTTTCTTACCTAACTCCAACTCAACTATATCAATTGTGGAAGTAAGAAAGAAGTTGGATGTCCTGGGTCAGTGACTCAAAGTTTAGGAAGCAGAAGACCAATGTTTGACAGCCTCCATATCTTTCCCGGATTCTATTAGGACACCTCTTGTATTAACATGCACATTTTTAGCAACACATGGCATGAAGCACGTTGTGGGTGTACTGGAGTTCACTACAAAGCCAATACTGTTTGTTGTAGTAGTATGCTGCATTGTAAAATAAAGGTAATGTGTTTTTTTGCCAATTGCAATTCATTGGCAGCTTATTCATAAACAATGTTTTTCTTATTACAGCTTTAAGACCTTTTAAGGCAAAGGTAAGCTGAGTTGTGATTGGCCTCAAAGTTCCGAATGGCCTCAAAGTTCCAGGTGATTCAACAATTTCAAGTATTTAGCCCATCACTTTTAGTCCTGGGGACAATTGGTCACCAGGACACGTAGAGAGTCTCCATTGAAAACATTAAAACACAAGTCACAACTATGGAAAAATGTCGTGACTTCCAGAGGATGGTGAACCATGTGGAGTTGTAAGAGCATAGAATTTTGACATGGGTGGATCTAAAAACCTTCATCCCTATCTCTTGAGATGAGGCGGAGATGAATTTTGGCAAGAGCTTGATCAAACAATAGGAGAGGATTTTGATAACAGAAATTAGCCATATAATTCTATCTACATGAGAAAAACCCATAAGTGGCTAAGTAGATGAGAAAAAGCACAAGTATATTTAATTGTGTTAGGTTTTATGAAAAATCTTTATTTGATCACACTTGCTAATGGATAAGTATGACATACATTTACCAATATTTACTGTTAGCCCTGAGGAAGGGGAGACAGATCCCTGAAATGTGTTGGTTACCAACCCTCCACATGGTATACTAAGAATCCTGATACTTGGACCTTCCAATACTGTAGTCTATACCCCCAAAGTTTTTTCTTCTCTTCCCAAACTTTAAAATCCTGAGTGAGGTTTTTCTCCCCCTTATCCTCAGAAGTGAAGTTGTTTTTTTTTTGTTTTACAAATTTTATTGACAATACTACAAAAAAAACAGAGGGAGATAATATTATGACATAAAAACTACTGTACCAAATAAAGTTCATATCAAAAATGTATAATGTGTAAATGAATATACATATCCAAAATCCAAAAAAGGATTGTTTCTGGTTCATAGCCAAAACAAAAAGGCAAAGCATTTAGTCAATCTACATATTCTGGTTCTTGCTATTTACAAGTCGCAAGCATAATTAACGCAGCACAGAAAGACAGTTACATATGCTGCAGTGATCACTTGCTAACGGGGAATAAAGACAGCAGGAGAGAGTAAAGAGTAGAGTGACAATGTTTTGAGTTTATTGGTATGCTGCTTCTCTTTCACTGTTTAGTCACAACCTGACTGAGGGACAAGACCACGACTTTAATGCAGAAGAAAAAAAAGTCAGATCTCCTGCCCTGCCAGAGAGTGTTGGGCTGTGTGGCAGGGCTAAATACATCTCAGGGATGAATAGGCAGAAATATATATACTTTGGAAGGTAAAACTTTAATAGGTTTAAAGTACTTTTATTTCATGTTGGCATGTTCATATTTATGTAATAATGTTTCTTTAATTCAATAAATATTCAAAATCATTCCTTTACAGATCAATATGTTTTAACTAGTGAACCAAGCACACTGCCGGACTCTCTCTTTTTTAACAGAATTTTCATATAGTCTCATATGAACAAAAGGGGAGGGTGTTAAAGCGTACCTTAACTCAGAAATTTCACTTTACATAAAAGAGTAGACAATACTTTTATGTTAAGTAAAAATTCAGTTTTTTTTTTTAAATGCAACACCCTTTTTTTTAAAAAAAAAAGGAGTGCAGCACCTCCCCCTATTTCTCGATCACCTAGGCGATCGAGAATGAATGTGAGCGCAAAGCCTCCCGGAATACCTACATCACGCATCCCGGGAGGCTCTTGGGTGCTCCTCTTTGAGAGCCTTTTTGTGCAAAGAACATTTTTTTCTCCAACCTACATCACCCGACCTCGCATCAGGGTAGGGTGACATAGGAAGAAGAACCAGGAAAAAGAGAGGAGGTTGCAGCGCTGCTTTGGAGACGGATGCTGGGATGACACGGGACCTAATGCAAAACATCTCCAGATGGATCGGACTGCCCTGCGGGATTTAAGGTAAGTGTATTTTTTTTTTAGGCACTTTTCAGTTTAGTTTCTCTTTAAATAACTTCTCTGATTTGTAATCTGAGCTTCAGCTATTAAGATCTGTAATTACAGACTTTAGGCAAAGCATCTGAGCGGTAATGTAAAAAGCTCCACCTACAAGCTTGAAAAAGACACTATACATTCCCTCCCAATAAGTGCAGGAGTTGCATTAGACATTTCTGTAGTCTGCACAAAATTTGCTGTGTATGCTAGTATGTCAATTTTATCACCTTGTGTGTACCTTCTCATGTTTGACAAGAGTTGATTTCTGAGTAAAACACCTCCCACACTCTGAACAAGAAAATGGTTTTTCCCCTGTATGAAGTCTTTCATGTCTCACAAGGGATGTTTTCTCTGTGAAACACTTTCCACATTCAGAACATGCAAACGGCTTCACACCTGTGTGAGTTTTCTGATGGTTAGCAAGACGCGACCTATCTGTAAAGCATTTGCCACAAAGAGAACACAAATAGGGCTTTTCCCCTGTGTGAACTTTTTCATGCTTAATAAGAGTTGCTTTCTGGGCAAAACATTTCCCGCAACCAAAACATGAATATGGCTTCACCCCAGTGTGAGTCCTCTGGTGTGCAACAAGAGTGGTCCTCTCTGTAAAGCATTTCCCACATTCCGAACAGGAAAATGGCTTCACCCCAGTGTGAACTTTTTCATGTCTAATTAATGTGGACTTCTGGGTAAAACATTCACCACATTCAGAACAGGAAAATGGTTTCTCCCCTGTGTGAGTCCTTTCATGTTTAGCAAGGTTTGTTCTTTCGGAAAAACATCTCCCGCACTCAGAACAGGAATATGGCTTATCTCCTGTGTGAACCTTTTCATGCATTTTAAGAGATGACTTCTGGAAAAAACATTTCCCACATTCAGAACAAGAATACGGTGTTTCTGCTGTGTGGATTTTCTGGTGCAAGATGAGTTTTGCTTTACAGAGAA
Source organism: Pyxicephalus adspersus (assembly GCF_032062135.1). Classification (NCBI taxonomy): domain Eukaryota; kingdom Metazoa; phylum Chordata; class Amphibia; order Anura; family Pyxicephalidae; genus Pyxicephalus; species Pyxicephalus adspersus. The sequence goes on from NC_092867.1 coordinate 55,495,505, forward strand.
AGAATTTTCCGCATACGGAACAAGGGAATGTTTCAGCCTCTGTACAAGCCACACGATGGCCAACGGGTTGTAAGAGATTAGAAGATACATTCACACTGCGGGGTGGTAAATGGATATCCGGACTTATGATGTTCTCACGTAAAAAACGGAGTTTGATATCATCATCTGGCTGACCATGTGGGAAGATAATGGGAAGTTTTTCTGTGTTGCATCTCCTGTATCGTCCATCTAAAGGAAATAGGTGAAATTAAATAAGTATGCTTTAGTAAACTTCAGCTGAAATAAGCCACAGGACAGTGGATTTGCAGACAATTATTAACATATTCAGGGCTTTACCGTAATAGAACTTGTAGACCCAGCCTTGGGTAGCAGGGTTAGGAAGTTGCTGCACCAGGTTTTAAAAAGTAATATGTCGTAATACCAATTTTCTGTCTTTCCTCTTTCTTGTTTCCCCATGTTTTACACCTCTGAACATTTGTGGCCAAATTTATCAAGACAACTGTAGAATGAGGGCAGTTAGACACAATCCTAAGGATTTTTTTTTTCGTGGCAGTTCATCTGTGTCCGGATTTATATGTCTAAAAGCAATACATTGTTTTTCATGAAAATGTATTTTACAGTAAAATATAATAGTATGAGTATCATAAAGTTTGAAACACAAAATCATGTCAAAATAATACATTTAAAAAAAAAAAAAATAATTTTAAAAAAAAATACTATACTCATATTATTATATTAAACTGTAAAATAAATGTTCATGAAAGACAATGTACTGCTTTTACACATATAAATCCACTGTATTGCATTCAATACAGTTATTTTGTATTGAATGCAATACAAATAGATATGAATTTTCCACCACGTCCTGAACCGAATGTCCGCACGCGCCAACGTCACAGGGAACTCTCTGTGACTCATGGGATGCGGAGGACACCGGCCGAAGGAAGAAAGAAGACGATGAACGCAATGGGGGATCAGGTAAGGCTCTAATAATCATTGTTTTAGCTCTCAGGAACTTTTTTTTACCGCTCGGAAGGTTCATGAACCATTTTTTTCTAGTTTGCTGAACTGTATAGTTAATGCTGAACTAAACCCCTACCTTACTAAAACTGAAGACAGGTCCTTAAGTGTAAAAAGGGACATGCAATGGCTGTTTTGGTGATTACTGAAAAGTTGGGTCACAACACAAGGGCACTGGACATTTGGGCGATAATACAAAGATGATAAAAAATGGGGCATACTTAGGGGAGTGGGTATTATAAAGTTGGATTAAATGATTGGGGGCAGTATAAAGCTGACAGAACCATAAGGGTTACTGGATTTCTATGGCAACAATGGGAAGCACTAAACTGGTCATCTGTTGCTTCGTCCTACCCTGTTAAAAAAAAAAAAAAAAAAACTTCTGGGGAGGACACTGGACTGTTTCTGTATTTAGTGATCATTTCTCACCTGTGCTGATCTCTATAGGAACCTCCTCCTCTTTAATCCTTACATGTCCTTCATCCTTCTCAGGTTTAATTTCTCTCTGAGTGTCTTCAGATTCTGTGAATATAGATGAGAGTGTAGATGTATGAGACCCCCCACCACAGCATGTGCTGGGGGAGGAAGAAGAATGGTTATGTCTGTTGTCTGGCAACTTGTAACGGCATTACAGAACATGTCCTTTACTGTCCTTCAGAATCGAATAAACTAAGACAAATTTTTATAAAACATTTTATAAATGTTGATGAATAGGATGTCTCCTGATGCCTTCACTGGGCACATACTGTCCTCAATTACTGTCTACTGACAGAAGAGGGGGAGAAGAAGAGAATATTGTAGTGACTGAACAAGTAGAATCTGAGATTCTTTTCTGGATTTAGTATTTGTACTCACCTGTGCTGATCCTGGGAGGGATTTCCTCCTCCCTACATGGTTCATCACTCATCACAAAAGAGTCTCCATCTTCCTCAACTTTAACAATAAGTAGGCCTTCATCCTAGATAAGATACAATATAACATATTTATTAGGTTTTGATTTTTCTTTCAGATGAACCACAAAAATATCATTTTTTTTTTTCGGTCCCATCTACCTGATCCTCCTGAAGGATCTCCTGACCTTCCTGTGTGGAATCCTGGAAATACAGAGAACGGGGACATCTTTCCAAGGTATTTCTGGATCCATCTGTAGGAAACACACACACACACACACTGACTGAATACATTGTTTATATGTCTTTATATCACAGGATGTGTGTATCTAGGTGGATCCTCAATACTCTTCTCTTATTAAACAAGAAATGAAAGTCTCCTCTTACCCGGTGATGTGAGGAGTGACCGGTTCTCCATCCTGATGCCTTTCTACTTCTTGTGTTATTCTATATACTCTTATTTCTCTGTATGTCCATACTTGGAATACAAACCCATTTGTAAAGCTGACAAAGCAAAAAAAGTACAATGAAATTCAACAAAATGCAATAAAACTAAGTCTACTTCATTTCCAAAATGAGTTATTACTATATGAGAGGTATTAAAAGTTCACCTCTTTGTGGCCTGGAAGTATATAATCTTTATTTTATTTTTCATTTTTACCAAGACTCTCTAATCCTCCAGCTACAACCAATTATATGTCTGATGCGTCAAGACACGTGTTGCATCTTTCCATAGAACATATTTCCAACGCCATCATATCCAGCCCCAGCGGAGCGGACCATCTAATATGCTACACATCAGAGGACTTAATGATGATTTGTTGAGGTGACATGACCTCCCCACCCTGTCCAGACAATGCTTGGACCCCTTACTCTATTCCTCCTCTCATAATAAGAAGACATTATTACCTTCCCACTGGACACACACTCCCCAGTCTCACACCGTCTTAAGGAGAATTTTGAGCTAAACAACCACCTCTTCTTTCTCCTCCTTTGGTCTACAACAAAATGGCCGCCTATCTCCAACACAGAAGACACTTCCTCCTCTCAAAGGGCAGACTGAAGCCCTCTAGAGGTGGCTCTAATTCCACACTTGAATAAAAACTCTCTGCTATCCCTGTGGAAGATTGCAATTAAACAGGTCGTCACTATAGTAACCAGGAAGTCGCTGCATAGCCGTGGAACACAAACAGCAGAAGTTCCAAGCCACAAGGGTGACATTTGTTTATGGCTGAGGGGGGGACGCCATTGCAAATTTGGGAAATATGCGCGCGCATACACACACCTTGCCATTATTATATTCACACACACGACATAATTATGTATCTTGCCATTATTATATTCAAGTGCTGTCTATTTAATGGATTATTTTCAGTGGAAATGGGGGGCTTTTAAATTGTAGACAGATAGAAAATATAAATAAAATTTATATATAATAATGCTTCCCTAATACCCCTAAGCACAGAGGACCGATGGCTTTTTTTCATCAGTAGGCAATTTTCTTGATGACGCAGAGATCAGCACTGACATACTCTCTATCAATACACTGTAGGTGAAGGCACCAAGGTGATACAGGGCAGACCCATACCACCCCACTCATACTCACAGTGTGTCTTCAGTATTTACAGCTGTGAGGTAGTAAGACAGCATAAACCCAGAAGAAAGAGGGTATCTAGTGGTGAAAATAAATGCAGGGACAGATAAAAGGTTTCTAGTTTTAGTTTAGAAATTGAATTTCAGAATTCCATGTGTATTGAAGAAGACCTAAGAAGGCATATGAAGGCCGACCCACATTCTATGTGTGGCCCCAGATGAAACATTACCTGAAAGAGACCCGACAGAATGCTGATATTTAATGGCTCCCCAGAGATTGATCCTTGAAATGTGTCCACTAGTGAACAGACACTGGGACCCCTACAGCTTTTGCTGGTCCTTCACAGTCATTGAAGGAGACAGCAATGAGGTGGAAGTAAGCAGAAGGAACCTGTGAAAGGGCCACATTGTATGCAGTGTCACATGATATTATGAACCAACAGACAGACATAGGCGAATCATGTAGTGTATTTATTATCACCATCCTCTATTGATGTAGTACAATGATATGGCATGCTTTAAATTAAAAAGAAATACAAATTTATTAAGCAAACAAAATATACAAAATCCCTCCTAAATGAGTTTTAGGAGTTTTTTCTTCCTCTGGATCAACTATGTCTATAGGGTTTGATATCTGGGATATGTTTATTTCCCTACAGGTTGAACTTGATTAACTTTTTTCAATATGACTTACTATGTAACTATGATATGTTTTAAAGAATCATATAGTGGAGGTATGGATTAACAAATAAGGTATGCCTACCAACAAAAAAGGTGGGGCATAACATACATTGCTCATAGTCTGAGCCGCTGGGGTTGGACAAATATTTTATTAACGTGATCTAAAACAGATCTTAAGACACATAAAACATTTTTTTTAATGTAGTAGGGTTTGGCCAATTTGTCCTATTGTGTATGCCCACATCAAAGTCTACCTGTGACATTCTGTTTTTTGTCAGCTGTGGACAACATGCAGCTTTCAAGTGACAGTGACTCCCTGCCCTCAACTTCCTATGTTCATAGGAAGTTGCTTAGAATTTTAACATTCTTTGCTGATGATGTTAAAAGAAAGAAAAAGAAAAAAATAAAGAAAATGAGCAAAAACATACAAGCCAGAGTTCCCTTGATGATTTATCTTCATGATGATGCCCCTTTAAATCCTAATGAGACAGTCTACTCATTATCTTTTAAAATAAATAAGAGTCCCAAACAATATCTATTCACCATTCTCTGGCCAATATCTAACAGCTGCCTATTCCTGATTTGGAAATGTCTTTTCCCCTGCGTAAACTCAGATGTGACATAAGAGAGAATTGCACTGAAAACTGTTTGCCGCATTTGGAACATGAATACGGTTGATCCCCCGTGTGCATTATCCCATGACAAACCAGGTCATACTTTTGGGTGAAAGCTCTCCCCCACTCAGAACAGGAATATGGGCGGTCGCCAGTGTGGATCTCTTCATGTGTGATGAAGTTGGATTTGTCAGTAAAGCATTTTCCACATCCTGAACATGAATAGGAGGGACTTCTACCTCCTGTGAACCTTCTCGTGATTGAGAAGATATGATCTTCGGGAAAAACATTTCCCACACTCACCACATGAGAAAGGTTTTTCCCCCGTGTGTGACCTCTGATGCACAGTGAGAGTTTCCTTCCTGGTAAAACATTTGCCACATTCTGAACAGGAAAAAGGCTTTTCGGCTCTGTGGCTTCTCTCGTGACTGACCAGATTAGACTTTTCTGTGAAACACTTACCACACTCAGAACAGGAAAACGGCTTCTCGCCTCGATGGCTTTTCTGGTGCCTAAGAAGTTCTTTCTGCCACTTAAAACATTTCCCACATTCTGCACAAGAAATATGTGGTTTCTCCCCTAAATGTTTTTTCTGATGTGAAATCAGGTTCCTTTTTTGGGTGAAAGATTTGCCACACCCTGAGCAGGAATATGGCTTTTCCGCCCTGTGTGTTCTCTCATGAGCAATGAGGCTGGGTCCAACTCTGAAGCATTTTCCACACACTGAGCAACAGTACAGATTTACTCTGGTGTGAAGCTTCTCATGTGAGATGAGATTTGACTTCCAGGAAAAACACTTCCCACATTTGAGACAGGAGAAGGGCTTTTCCCCTGTGTGAGTTTTTTGATGCCGGATGACATCTGATTTCTGTACAAAGCACTTACCACATACAGAACAGGAAAAGGGAGTGTCACCACTGTGCCATGCTTGATGCCTCCGTAGAACATATTTTTGAGTAAAACTCTTGCCGCACTCAGGACATGCATATGTCCTCCCTGGCCCGTGATTGCTCCTCTGGTGTGCAGTGAGTTCGTCTCTGCTGTTAAAACGTTCACCACACCTAGAACACGGGAACATTCCCATCTCTAAGTGTACAGTGATAATAGATGAGCGATCAAGAAAAGTCCCCCCTTGTGTATTGTTAGGGACATCGCTGTCTTGTGATAGGACACTGGGGTGTTCTTCTGTATTGCATCTTTTGTAACGGCCATCTGGAAAACAAAAGATTGTCTCCTGAATTAAAAGTTACATAAAGAATAAAAACAATAAATCATTTTGGAATTAGATAAAAAAGATTTGATAGTTCTCACTTTTTTTATTTTTTCATAATCTCACTATATTCTTTTGTATAAATCCAGGTGTTTACAAAGCTTACAAATCTTAAGCAGACATTGTACACACACAGATGAATGAGTTAGAGTGGGTGACATCTCTTCACTTGATTGGGCTACATCCTAAGGTTTCTATTTGAGATACTGTATCTGAAGGAGGAAGTTTCATAAAACACAGAATGCACTGTCAACTGGAACCATATTTTATACCTTCACTGTCTATCCAAAAAAATTAAAAAAAATTAGCAAGAGGGTTTAAGAGATTATTGCACACCTGATCCTATCTCTGAAAGATTTGGCTCTTTCTTACATGGATCGTCACCCCTTGTTATTTTCTCTTCTTCTTGTTTAATTGTAACCAAATTTGTGTCCTGAAGAAAACAAGATAATGAAAATGTAAATGACAACAAAACAAAAAAGAACATTTCATGCAATCAGTTCAGCATTGTTCCAACACTTTCTGCGTGCATTGACCTGGTACCATAATACTGAAGAAAGTGGTGGTTTTTAAAAAAAACTGATCCTATGCTGATATCACTCCAAATACTGCAACTCATACAACAGATGATCTTTAATATAGCAGCACTTACACATCGATTTTTAGGCAGTTGTTCGGATTGACATTTCCCCTATGGAAGTGAGGAGATATGGGTACTGCTTCTCCAGTAAACAGTTAGGCAATGCCTATCTATACTTTTAAGGGAATTCCTGAAAGCACATAGCCCTGTTCAGTTCTATTGAGAGGAGAAGGAGTTAAGAAGAGTGAGTGGTGCTCACTGCGCCTTCCTCTGTAGGAATGTAGAGTGGTTGTCTCCATCCAGTCAGTCATTGGCCAGGCACGACTGACTGATAAATGAAGTCTGGGAACCACTGACATATATAGCATGCTAGATTTCTGCCTGGGGCAATCACCACAGTTTGGGAAAAATTTGGCATGTGTACATAGTACGACATTCATTTATCTACAATACCTCTATCACTGAATTTGATGAAGCTCTGTGTTCCACCCACCTTTTCTTTTTGTGGGATCTTGTCATAGTTCTGTGTTAACTCCAGAGAAGAAAGAGAACTGGAGCATGTCTTTAGTGTATTTCTATTACTAGATCCAACTGTAAGAAATCAAATTATAATCACATGATCAAAAAAATATGCAGAACAACAGCATAATGGAGGACACAGAGGTCCATTCTATGTCCTAAAAAGCAAGCAAAGCTTAAAGCGTACCAAACTCAGAATTTTCACTTTACATAAAAGGGTAGACAACCCTTTTATGCTTGGTAAAAATTCAATTTTTTTTTTAAGTGCAACACCCTTTTGTCTTTTTTAAAAAAAAAAGGGTGCAGCACCGCCCCCTAATTCTCAATCGCCTAGGCGATCGAGAATAAATGTGAGCCTAAAGCCTCCCAAGATACCTACATCACGCATCCTGGGGGGCACTTCTCACGCATGCGCAGGGAGATTGGCAAGTTTTTTTCCCCATCTACTTCACCCGATCTCGCACCTGTTTTGTGTGTTGTGGAAGAAGAACCTGGAGAAGGAGCAGATGGAGGCGCACGGGGCGCCGGCCCTCGGTCTGATTCCAGGACGACGCAGGACCTGATGGAGAAACCTCTGGACCAATCGACTGCTCTGCGGGATTGAAGTGTATTGTTTTTGTTTCAGGTGAGGTTTGAGTTTACTTCCTCTTTAAAGCAGAACTAAACTCAAAATAATTAATTACCTAGCCTGAGGTCAGGTAACTCAGGTGGACAGGCTGTATGCAGCCTGTATGCTAGGCGAGCCTAGGAGGTCTACCAAAGTTTAGGTCTGTGGGACCAGCAGCTGAAGAGTGTCAGAGTGCCAGCAGGCTAAATTGGGTTATTTTTTTACTGTCATGCTGTGATGACTGATCCCCTGCGAAGGAAAACCTTGGAGATTGCTTTTTGTTAACAGAATGAAGTTTGAACTTGAGCCTGAAATCCTCTTTGCAGTAAATGCATTTGATGCTAATCCTACACACATTATAGATTCATATTAAATTGAAAACATCTTAGTATAAGACCTTCATCTAAATACAGAGGTCTCCTTTTCAGCCTAAAATATGACACAGTTAAACATAGAACCATATTTGTAAAAAGAGTGTCTCCTGGGCTAGAATACACTATTAAACATTTTTAAGGTTTATTCCTTACCTGTGCTGATCTCTATAGGAATTCTCTCCTCTTTAATATTCACATGTGCTTCTTCCTTGTCCTCATCTTTGACCTTGCTCTCACTGCCACTGGGGTCTGTGAGTAAAGATGAGAGTGAAGCCCTCTGTACTGAGATGTATGAGACACCCTAGAGGGTGTGTGCGGGAGGGGGGAGGATGGTTACATCTCTTGGAGAGCCAGAGTCTAATAGAGGCTGATGGCTCTTGACCCCCACTGGGCACATACTGTCCCTCCATTACTGTCAACTGACAGAAGGGGGGGGGGGGGGGCACAAGAGATTGTTGTAGTGACTGAACTAGGAGAATCTGGGACTCTTTTCTGGATTTAGTGGTTGTTACACACCTGTGCTGAACTCTGGAGGGAGTTCCTCCTCCTTACACCGATCATCACCCATCACATATGGATCTTCAGCTTCCTCTCTAGTTTCTATTCCATAAATAATATGGTTTTTATCCTAAATAAACCAAAAAGCAAAAACAATTATTTTCATTTCACTAATGAATTAAATAGAAGAGCAATCTGTAATTATCACAAAGATCATATTCAGTTGAGAAATTCACCTACCTGATCCTCCTGAGGGATCTCCTGATGTTCCTGGGTGGAATCCTGGGAAAACAATGGATGGGGACATCGCTCTGGGGTATTTCTGGATTCATCTGTAGGAAACACACACACTGTTCGAATACATTGTTTCTATGTCTTTATATCAAAGGATGTGTGCAGCACGGTGGCTCTGAGGTAAGTGCTCTGGCCTTTGCAGCGCTAGGTCATAAGTACAAATCTCAGCCAGGACACTATCTGCATGGAGTTTGCAGGTTCTCCTCATGTTAGTGTGGGTTTCCTCCAGGTACTCCGGTTCCTCCCACATTCCAAAAACATGCCGTTGGGTTATTCGGCTACCCCCCAAAAATTGACCTTAAACTGTATTAAAGACATATGACTGAGGTATTAAATTGTGAGCCCCTTGAAGGACATCAAGTGACACAACTATAGACTTTGTACAGGGCTGCATAATATGATGGCACTATATAAATACTGTATAATAATAATAATATGTGTATCAAGGTGGATCCTCAATACTCTTCTCTCCTTTACAAAAAATAAAATCTCCTCTTACCTGGTGATGTGAGGGGTGGCTGATTCTCCACAGTGATGTTCCTGTACACTTCCTCGTGTCCTTCTACATTCTCCCAATCCTCAATAAAAAAATGTATGTTATTATTATCTTCTATTTATAGAGCACCAGCTTGTAATGCGGCACTAAACACTACTTAGTGGCGGTATATGATAAGCCCACATACATAAAGTATAAACACAGTCACATCAATCTCATCTTCAATGTATCCCTTCACTTATGGGACATTATATATCTAATATTTCCTAGCACCACTTACCTCTCCAGCTAGAAACTCAATGATCTCCTGGGTGAATTCTCAAATCTTCTTGATGTCCTTACCCAGGGACTGAGGTAAAGGCTCTATAATCAGGATTTGGGCTTTCATACAATTGCATGTGACCAAGCCATTGGGTAGTTTAAAAACTATATAATTCTGTATTTAAAGCAAAAAAATACCTGATGTCCATACCACCCAAATTAAATTTAACATTCTTTATACACACTTTTATAGAAGGTTTGGCCTTAGTAGAGTTCCAACTTTTCTCAACTGTAGCCGAAAAAAAATGATATTCAACCATATAAAGCAATGTTTATCAACCTTTTTAACATGTTGGAACCCCTTGAAATAAGTTTCAAGTATTCAGGAAACCCCTGCTATATTTACTATTTACACAGCTCACGGTACATTAGTGGTGCTGGCCACTGGGGAAAATGTCACCCAAAAAGATCATTTAAACTGACCGTTTGTCGACTGATGACAGATCGTTAAACTGTGACTTGAGAGTCACAAAACTGCTCATTGTTCAAGGAACTGCCAGCAACCTCTGGAGGAACTATGTCACATAGGTTGTGCCCCAGTGAATCTTACACTGATATAAAGTCTCTCTCTGTGAGCAATGGGGCATTTTATTAATTTGAAGTTTGGCTGTAAACATTTATTGTAATGTTGTATACAGAAGATGAATATGGTTGAAAATAATTAATTCAGTCTCATGGGGATCACTTAACTGTTAGGTGTGTTATTTCTTCTTCATTTTTGTCATTTGTCATTTTTAATTAAACAGGCATTTGTTTTTTTAAGATTGGCCCCAGGAAAATAAAGATATTGCCTCCATGAAATGCAGGTGGTAACAAGTTTTGATAATGTATACTAAGTAATATATGTTGTTGGTGTTGTTTGCCTTATTGTTTTTTGGTCTTGGCAGAAAGCCCTTTGGAAGTTTAAAGGGGTTTTAAAGACTTGTTGAAGACTCAAACACTGAAGGCTTCAGCCATCAGATCAAGGGCCTTAATATTTATAGGAAGGGGAGGTGGAACAGTATGGGTAAGGGATAAGGTGGCAAAAAGAACAAGTGTACTAATTATATTTTAAAGCAAAACTAAATTACTATGTGACACACCTGTCTGCCATCTAGCGCAGGGCACCTATATCTTCCTCCTTTAGATTAAGCAAGCGGGTGTTCATGCATCAACGGCACATGGTAGAAAATCCGGGATTGCCAGGTTTTCCTGGCAATTAAAGCCACACTGAACATGCACAACTCAGTTTTGTGTTCATAAACCAATCAATCAGCAAAGCTATTGGTAAAAGCAATCAGGTAAAAAAGAAACATTATAGCAGAATGGACATCTGCCCCTTTCTACAATAATGACTGACTGATAATGAAAACCTAAAAATGATGTGATGTGACCTCTCAGAATCTTCCTTGCCTCTCCAATCAGGTGTGTGTTTTATTAATAGAGATTAGTGATGTCATGTGACCTCCATGAATCCTCCTCACCTCTCCAATCAGGTGTGTGTTTTTTTAATAGAGATTGGTGATGTCATGTGACCCTCCCAGAACCCTCCTCACCTCTCCGGTCAGCTGGTAGATGATCTCCAGGGTGAGATTTATTATCCTCTCTGGTGTGTGATTCTGCTCCATCTCAATCCTCAACTGGCTAATCGGCTCAGCTGTGACTGTACGGTACGATACTCACACCTCAAAAATAGCTGTGCCACGTACAACCTAAAATATAAAAAATTAAATTAGGGGAGAAAAGAAAGAGGGTGGTAGAGAAGTAATGGGAGGGAAGGGACGGATGAGGTAAGAAAGGACAGGGCAAAGGTAAATAGAAAAAGCGAACAAATGGGGAGGGGAAAAAAAGAAATGGATGAAGAGAAGGGGGCAACAAGGGGAGGGGAAAAAGCAGCTGGCAGGGATGATGGGAGGACAAAACCAGGAAAAAAGGGAGAAGAGATGAAAACTAATGAGGAAATTAGCAAAACAAGTGAGTGAAAGAAGGGAAGAAAGAGCATAAAGACGTATGACAAAGAAAGGACGGGAATAAACAAAAAATAAAGTAATCATACCTCTAATTTGGTACACTAACCGGAGATTGGGAGGACAACCAGAAAAAAAGAAACAACAAACCAGCGATGGCACAATTGTAACTTTACTCCTGTTCCTAAGTGTACACTATTACCTTTGTCTCACTGGGCAAACACTCTGGCAACCAAATCCACACCAGGCAATCTTCCACGGTGGCGGATAGTTCCGATCCAGGAGAAGGAGCCGGAAGTGACGTTATGCAGAGAACATGAAGTGGGCGGGGCTTCGAGGACCAAATTGAAGCCCGGGAAACCGCATTGAAAGACAGGAAAAATGACTTATTAGTCTCCGCACACAGGTTAATTTTGGGGTGTCAGACTCTTTATGTAGGGCACACTGGTAGTTATGTAGGGGGATTTAAGGGAGACAGGTGATGGGGGGTCACTGACATTGAAGGAAGATGATGGAGTTCGGAAAGGGAATGTTAAGTGATTGTAATGCATTGGTATTATTGCAGAATGAAATGGGGGTGAAGGAAGTGTGAGACAGGTTATGGGGTGAACTGGTATTTTTGCAGGGGATATAGAGGGATGAGGAAAAGTGGGGACAGGTGTTTTGTATACTGGTGTTATTGCAGGGTAATATGGGGTGCACTCCTATTGTTGTGGGGTGATATGGGGGTACAGGAGGAGGTGAGACAGGTGATGGGGTGCACTCCTATTGTAGTGAGGTGATATGGGGGTACAGGAGGAGGTGAGACAGGTGATGGGGTGCATTCCTATTGTTGTGAGGTAATATGGAGGTGGGGTAGGGGCAGAGACAGGTGATGGGTGCACTCTTATTGATGTGAGGTAATATGGGGTACAGGAGGGGTGAGAGGTAATATGGGGGTGGGACAGGTGATGAGGTGCACTTCCATTGTTGTATGGTATTATAGGGTTACAGGAGGGAAGACACAGTTGATGGGGTGCACTCCTATTGTTGTGAGGTAATGGAGGGAAAAAATGCACTCCACGGAATGTGTCGGGGGGGGGACATCGTGCCCCACAGAATGTGTCGGGGGGGGGGACATCGTGCCCCACAGAATGTGTGGGAGGAAAACATTCTCCACAGAATGTGGAGGGGGAGTGCTCAACAAAATGTGAGGGGGCAACAACGTGCTCCACCTAATGTGAGGGGGGGGGAGGAACAATGTGCTCCACCTAATGTGGGGGGGTAACAACGCGCTCCACATAATGTAATGGGGGGAAACAATGCGCCCCACAGAATGTGGGGGGGGGACAACGCTCCCCACAGAATGTCGAGGTAGGAACAACACACGCTCTACAGAATGTGGGGGGGGGGGACAACACACTTCACAACGCACTTCACAGAATGTCCAGGTTTTTACAACGCGCTGCACAGAATGTTCCCCGACAACCACATAGGACAACGCACTCCATAGAATGTAGGGGGAAATGACTCTCTCCACAGAATTTTAAGGGGGTGGGAAATGACGCGCACCACAGAATGTGAGGGGGAAAGTGACACGCTTCACAAAATGGGGGGTGACAGCGTGCTCCACAAAATGTGAAAGGGGACAATGCTCCACAAAATGGGGGGGGGGGCAGCACGCTCCAAAAAATGTGGGGGGGACAACGTGCTCCACAGAATGTGGGGTGGGGGACAATCGCTCCACAGAATGTGGAAAGGGGGGACAATCGTTCCACAGAATGTGGGAAGGGACAATCGCTCCACAGAATGTTGGGGGGAGACAATCACTCCACATAATGTGGGGGGGGGGGGAAACGCGGATCAGGGTCAACATGCTCCAGAGATAAGGTGGGGGACAAGGCACTCCACAAAAAGCAATGACAATGCTGGATTTTTGTGGCGTGGACCTGATCTGTATCTTTGACATCATAAACCAATCACAGAAGACAACACACTGAATAACTGGTTAAAGCCTGGGTGGGGAATGAGCAGTGAGGGAGGGATGTGGGTGGAAAAGGTCAGGAGTAGATGTCATGGCAATTTGCTATAGACAAGGTGGCCTCTTCCATACATATAATAAAATGTTTAATTTTTCATTGATGCAAACATAGCCAGCACCACTGAGGGGTCTGCTTAAAGTGGATTCCAGATCCTAAGTAAGCCCCGCATAAATACTAGGCCATGGGAAAGGAGCTCAGGTGGCGGGTGAAGATCCCTTTCTGCAATAGTGACCTGCCTAATCATACAAACTTGAAAGCCTAGTTCAGAGTAGAGGTACATCAATCACATAGGCCCATATATGCATACCAAAAGCAGTGGGAGTTGTTAAAATGTCATGTGTGTACAAATAGATTTGCAGGTATCTTAGAAGCAACATGTCACTTCTCAGTGGGGTTTACCATACAACCACTTCTGGCTTCAATAGAATGATTTTCAACTGGGTTGCAATGCATTCCATAATCAAGTCAATTGAATCAGTTTTATAATGTCCCATGAGGTTGCGGTTCCAAAAGCACGGGACAAATGCAACCACTGTGGTTGCCCATCCCAAGCTGGCCTAAGCACTGACATACATTTTACAGTTAATCTACACAATCTCCTCTTTATTCAAAAACACATATGTAATGCAAAGGCCAGCCACACTAAATAAAGATTGATATCTAAAGCTGATTGTACAGTGACATTTTCATTTGTATGGTAAACTTAAAGCCGCATACACACGTGCAATTCTTGTTGTTGGAAAGGATCTTTCACGATCCTTTCCAACGAGTGCTGTACATACTACTAGATTGTAAGCTCTTCGGGGCAGGGTCCTCTCCTCCTATATCACTTTCTGTATTAGTCTGTCATTTGCAATCCCTATTTAATGTACAACGCTGCGTAATATGTTGGGGCTATATAAATCCTGTTTAATAATAATACATACAGCACCCTTCTGCTCTATGGAGAGGGGAGGGGGAGAGCGACGGAGTGTCACCCTGCTGCGCGCTCTCCCCCTTCCCTTGCATTAGGATCGCTCATCGTTCATCATCCGTGGATCCGCCAGGACGGATCCATGGACGATGAACGACCTGGGCTGTACACACGCCAGATTCTCGCCCGATATCTGACCGATGCCGATTATCGGGCGAGAAAAATTTGACGTGTGTACGCAGCTTTAGTTATTACGTGACCATTTTGTATGAGTTTCTATTCTTTGGTTATATTGAATTATAGATCCATTTGTTCTGATTTACTTAACTTTTTTTGTTCATTTTACAGCTATAATTGGACAGCATTAGGATTCTAAATTTTGTTTCCTCCAAGTATCACCAAGAATGTTTAACGTTTAAAGCTAGTGTTCCACAAAGCAGATCAGTATTTTTTGTATTTTATTCTCTTTTATTAAAGATATTTAATAAAGCAGATCTACATACATTGAGTAATATTTAAAATTTATGTAAATTTTTACACATAATAAAGTACTATTTTAGATGAAGTGCTTTGCATTGCCCATTACTTATTTACTTCATGCTTAGTTCATTACTTATTTACTGCAATACATTTCCTGCTTATTTGTGTTTAGAAAATTTCAGTATTTAATCACATATGTAGTGCGACAAATACATAGGCAGCCCTTTCTGACCTCCCTGTAAAAATTCTACTTACCTGGAGGGCTTGGAGTTCAAGACTGTGTGCAGCTAGAGAAGTATACGAAAAGTCTGAAAACCCTGTGTGGTGTATAGGTGTATATAAGTGTTCTAGTGGGATATTGAATCAAAAAGCTTTCAGATTCTTGCTTAGCAGTGACACCAGGCAATCATTCTTTTTGTAGAAGTTGGTGGTAACACCCATTTTTGATTTCCTGGTTTAGATTCTTTATGGCATATTAAAACTCCTGCAATGTAGTAACACAGTAAAGAACATTCAGTACAATTCAGTTTGAATGGCAGCCTAATTCAGTGGGGGCTGGGGCTGTTGCCTAGCAATGGCGGGTGTGAGGATGCAACCCCCTGCAGCTCGGTGTCCGACCTTGCTGTTTTACAGTCCAGCTGTTATCACACCCTACTATTCCTTACTTGCCCCCTCTTCCCCCCACTAAGGCTAGGTACACACGTGCAATAATTATAGTTTGAAAAAGAACGATCAACCATTATTCCTGATTATATTTCAAATATAATTTTCAAATATAATCCACCAATATTGTACACACTAGATACGATTGTTTGTGAACGATTGTTCGAACGATGCAGGATGTGACATGTACAGGAGAAAGTGTATCACAGAACAATCCACGATCACACAATAGATTACGAATGATCATCGTCCAATCAGATCGGCCGGGGCGGTCGTTGATTTTCGTGAGATTCCTTGTTCGACAGCATTCTTAACTAGTCGTTGTGCACTTTTTTTGTTAACAATTATCGAACGATCTTTTGTGGATCGTTCGTTTCCAACGATAATTATTGCACATGTGTACGCAGCCTTAGCCGGGCAGATGCAGAACTCTTTCCTAATTCAAGCACTGCACAGATCCCCCACAGTATATTTTTGTGGTGTAGAGACCCAGGGCCTCCAGATTTTCAATCGAAGATAGTGCCACACATCCTGCAGACCTCGTGATCCTGTGTTTCCCTGTGCAAAGATTTCTTACTACAAATGTATACTCTTCTATACTCTCTTTAAATGTTAGAGCTCGCCCAGGAAACTACTCAAGATTGCCTCTACCACAACTGCAGAAATAATATCGGGGTTGGAGGCCAGCCAGAGACTACCTCATCTTCAGAACTGAAAGCTACCACTACTGCTTTCTTCAATATCAAATTAGATAAACCCCTGACAACAGCTCTGGAGATTAGAGTCCCTGACTCAATGTCACAGTTGTCCGCTATGCCCAGTAATGTGATCTGTGGAGTTCACTGTTTTTGCTGTAATGGTTATGTGAAAAGCATGGCCCGGAAGGCCCATTTGATTTTGCTAGATATGTCCGGGCACTTTGAAGATGTGCCTGCTACTGTACTTAATTAAGTACTGTCATGATACATACAAATGGGGTCAGCCTTATCACTCTGGAAGCCTAAGAACAGTCTGCATGGGGTGTAACAATCCCTACTTAGTGTAACAAACTAATGCTTCACTTCTTTTTTCCATCTCCTTGATAATACTGAATGCCATACAGTTTGCTACTACTTGCTTATTCTCATTTACTGTTGATGATTACTGTCTTCAGATATGATACGGGTACTGTTAGAGTGGGGGTATCTTTTAGACCTCTCCTGTCTGGGACTAAACAGTTGCAGTAACACTAGTACTTACATTGTTTTTTGATGTTTATAGTTGCTTAACCCCCTTAGCGGTAATCCCGAGTGTGACTCGGGGTGGAAAATACTTGCAAAAAGCAGTACCCTGAGTCACACTCAGGGTAACTTTAGAAGCCCCCCTTACCTGTGCCATGCGTTCCAGCAGTGATCGGACGATCCCGCTGTGATGTCGGGGCGTCTGTCCGTCGGGGGGCGTGGCCAGACTGGAAATTTAAAAGCAGATTACTGAGTAATCTGCTTTTAAATGCCACCCGAGTCCCGGCCATGCCACTGCTCGCATCCGCAGTTAGATGCGATGCACCATGCAGGACTTCTACATGGTGCATTACATCTAACTGGTGATGCGGGCAGCAATAGTAAATTCCGAGGGTGATTTACCGCTGGCATCACCCCCGGAATTTACTATAGCTGCTCGCATCACCCCGAAGATATGACGCTCACAGCCTCCGGGTGATGTGAGCAGCATCAATGGTGGATCTAGGGGAGTGAGCAGGGTGGGGACATCCCATCACCCGGCAAGATGTGACATCTTCCGGGTGATGCGGTGGAGTAATGGATTATGGGGGCGGTAAATTTAAAAGCAGATTACTATGTATTCTGCCTTAAAAAAAATATTTCAGTAAAATACACATAAAAACATATAATAAAAGTACAAGTACATATTTAGGTGCACCAAGCATCATTGTCCAGTGCCCTGATTTACATTTTGCCCACTATTAGCCATGACCTTGATCTGACCTTTTGAATCACTTCCTGAATGTGTAATTTCATCACTTTGTCTTTGACCTTGATTGTTCCTGACTGTTTGCTGGAGACCACGTGGCATCCAAAAGGCATCTCTCCAGCGCAAGCGCTGTTTTGGAGGAATTTGAAAGCAGCGATAGCGATTTGGAGTCCCTTGTGGAATCGCCTTCCCTCATCATAAAGTACCGGCACTTCGCAAACAATGAAGATATTGATGAGATTACCCATTCTGCACCAAAACTGAAAAAAAATTGGGAAGTGTCTCTACAAAATTTCCAGCAAACCTATGTGCCAGAAAGAGATGTCAGCATTGACGAAAGTCTAATGTCTTACAAGGGGAGGCTCAGCTGGGTGCAGTACATTGCGTCAAAGAGGGCACGATTTGGCGTGAAAAGCTATATGCTGTGCGAATCCTCATCTGGCTACATCTGGAATACAGTACTGTACACTGGAAAATGGACACAGTTCAACCCCAGATACAGCCATTATGGATTGGCAACATCTTCAGTGCTATCCCTCATTGAGCCATTGCTAGGTCAGGGCTATTGTGTCATAAGTGACAATTTCTACACGTCTCCTGAGCTTTATGAGTTCCTTCTGCAACACAGAACAGATGCCTATGGAACCGTTAGGGCTAACCGACGCAACCTGCCATCACTGTTTACGAAAGGGTAGCTGAAGAAAATATTGCCTGGCAGAAAGGCAAGTTGATGGCCCTGAGATGGCGTGACAAGAAAGATGTGTGATTGATGAGTACTGTCCATGATGCCTCCACCGTTTTGGTACACACAAAATGTGGGAAAGAAGTGATTAAGCCGCAGGTAGTGATTGACTACAACAACACCATGTGAGGTGTCGACAGAGCTGACCAAGCCATGACATTCTACCCAGGGATGAGGAAACAGCAAAGGAAGTACTACCAAAAGATTTTCAGGCTTCTTGTTGAGCAGTGCCTATGGAATGCCTACATTCTGTACAGAAAAAAAATTGTCAAGAGGCCTGTGAATCATTCAGACTTCATTTTGCAAGTTTCCAAATCCATAGTCAGAAACCACCAAACACCATCAGTGGCTATGAATAGACCTGGACGTCATGCTTCCACCGTTGTCAACCTGGAACGCCTGACCGGTCATCACTTCATTGAATACATCCCACTAACCCAGAAAAAGGGTGCACCTTTAAGGATGTGTCAATGGTAAGTTGACAATTATTCACGACAACTTCTGAGGTATAGTAAATAAATCAAGGTTTTATTCATGGGTGGGAAACTCACAACAGACAAGGCAATAGAGGTTGGGACTGTCCTTTCCTCTGTCTAAATGAGTTTCTGAAAACTTTAACCAAAGAGTCTATTATTTATTCTCCAGTTCCTTGCGTTACCGGTCATCCAATTCTGGCCTGGTCTTTTCTTTAATTTGCCTGGAGACAGATGAGTTATTGTTTTACTTGTTTTGCTGCTGTTGCATATTTCATTCTCATTACTTTTCTTGGGGGGGGTTACCGTTTCCATGGTCCCCTTATCTGCTGGTTCCACTTGACCAGGTGCAAGGCCAAGACGCCTCCGGGAACAGAAAGTAAAGAACACAAATAGCTGAGTTAGTCATTTTGAAACAGCATAATATAGTTTGAGTTAATTCTCACTAAACTTAAGGCTAGTATATATTCTATATACATTCACAGATGTGCGTCGTTTGCGGCTCAAAGATCGATGACAGAGGAAGGAAGAAATGCAAAGAAACCAAGTTCTACTGTCCTGACTGTGATGTTGGAGTTTGTGCAGAACC
>NC_092867.1:55515299-55572886 GCF_032062135.1 Pyxicephalus adspersus
ATAAATATAATTATTATACCCGGGAGTGAATCCTAAGAATTACAGGCCTACAATATAAACAAAAATTTCTATGCATAAAATATAGGATCACTGTTTGTATAAAAAAACTGACAGAACTAGAATGCTAGGGGGTTAATATATATTTTAGATGTGGTTCTCTGATGTTCCCAATCGTACTACTGTACCAGGCTTGAACTTTAGGGGCGGGTGTGTTCTTATTTTTGGTTTGTCTAATGTAGGGTTTCTGCCCCTCAGGGTGGGCATGCCTCCTTACCCTAGCCATTGCTATCTAACTCCCCCAAGTAGGTAGGTCCCATTGTTTGGTGGGAATTAAGGTAATTCCCTACATTTTGATATTTACTCTTTTTATTCTTGCTTAGTTCTTCCTCTCCCATTTTTAAGGAATTCTGCTTCTGCACCACCCCCCCCTATTCACCGATCACTACCCTTATTTTATTGATATAGTGATTAATTCTTCCCTCATGGCCCATTTAAATAAACTCAAGGGGTTAAATATTCCTAAAGAGTGGAGTGCTCTTCTGTGAGAATTATGCTAACAAAAGGTACATATGATCAGGCTTTTTCACATCCAGAACAAGTACTGGATGGGAATTACCCTTGATATATACAGTTAGGTCAATAAATATTTGGACAGAGACATTTTTTTTTCTATTTTTGGTTCTGTAAATTACCACAACTAATTTTAAATGAAACAACTCAGATGAAATTGAACTGCAGACTTTCAGCTTTTAAATCAGTGGGTTAAACATAAAGATTGCATTAAAATGTGAGGAACTAAAGCCTTTTTTAACTCAATCACTTTATTTCAGGGGCAATTGGACAATTGACTCAAAGGGCCTAATTTATCAATAAAATCCGCGCTCGCTGGTCGCGCGTACTTTCGCGCCGTTATATCGAGCCGGTTTACAGCGGGCTGGAGTCATATGCGCTCGTTCAGTCGCATCTCACTGCCAAGCCGGATGCTTGCCTTCATAACAAAATGGGCAATAAGGGATGCGCATCCGCCAATTAAGGCGATTAGATTTCAGCTGCGCGATTAAGGAGGATCTGTTAAGCTCAATGGTGAGATCATAGCAATTAATTAACGCAGTAAAAAGCTGTCGGATAAGCGCGGCTCCGTGCGCGAGCTTTTTCAGTTGCTGAATAGCGCGACCACGTACGATTCCGGATCGCTAATACGAATGCGCGAGCGATAATCCGATTCTGCTTGATGAATCAGGGGCATTGTTTGAAAACCTCATCCTGCAAAACAGACTTGATCTGTGGCCCTATAAATATCCCATCCTTCATTTTTGAAGTGCTTATGTTTGGAAACTTCTCAACAAGGTACTAAAAACCCATGAAGTTTGATTTACCCGTGGCTTTTACAAGGTTCTTCATCAAGCCTAACTTGATATGGAGCATTGGCAGAAATATTTTATGCGGATCAACCAGAGGCAGAAACTTGACACTGCTTGTTCTGGGCTTATAGGTATCTCTTGGTAGCCAATCACGCTTGACATAATGGTCTCCCGTAGATCGGCTGTTTTACAGGCATAGGAAACAGCAATATTTTGTGAGTCCTCCTTGCATTACCATCAGCAAGCCAATGACATTTAGATCCCCACAGAAACTCCACTGGTGTTTTATACTGGATTGCTTCATGTAGTAACTTCATGTTGTCATAGGACACCTTTAAGTTAACAGAATGGGCAATCGCTAAACTTGGTTTGGAATTCCCATTATGAAGTAAGACTGCTTTCAAGCTTCTTTTAGAGGAATCAATGAAAATACTCCATTCAGATGGAACATGCTCTTGTGACAAACTGTGCATTTGTGACAAAGAGTGCATTTATATCATGACAGTAGCACAGTGAGCCATCACTAGTGAAAAATGATGTTGATTAGTAAAAAGTTATGATTTTGTTTTCTGTAGTGAGTCAGTTACACCATTTGCAAGCAGGTGCTTCTGTTTAAGCCTTAAAGCAAGAAGATCTGCTTTGTCTTTGGAGCGATTTAGATCACAAACAAGATCATTCAGCTCTGCTTGTGTAGGATCAGATGATTCGGCATTGTAACTGGCTGCAACTTCAGCGCGTTCCCCATCACCTTCTACAGAAGTCAATCATGTGGTGGTACTGGAGCTGGCAATGAATCATCATGGGGAACAGGCCTAATTGCAGAATTGAGGCTGGGATATTGAATTTTGTGCTAAGTTTTACCAGAGAATACACTTTTGTAAAAAATAACAGTCAATTAGATGATCTCGCAGTTCTCTCCACACAGAATTGCTGCTTTACGCCGATTTAGCCAGTCACACGGTCTGTTGGAACAACTGGTACAGATGACATGTAGAGCCCAAGATTTATCCCAGTCACCAAGTGGACAGACTGAATATAATTTGTATATCTTTTCAAGTTCTGTGGTAATCTGTGAAACCACGGAGATCGTCTCTGCACACGCCGGGAGAAGACAGAAGATGTCCATGGAGGAGCTGCGGGGACAAGGTAAATGTTTTTTTTTCAATTGTAATCTGATTGTCATACAATGTTGAACTGTCTGACCAAAGCTTTGTACAGGGCAAAGGAACCTTTAACTTTGGGCACAGGCACCTTAAACTTTGCCTCTAGGCACTATCTAGGAGTTTACATGGCTAACTCTCCTTCAAAAAAGAGAGCGGGTGTTGCCATTTTACTTAAAGATTCCTTCGAGTTCACCTAAACTCGCTCAGTTATTGACCCTGAAGGTAGATTTATTTTACTGCATGGAACTCTACAAGGGGTCCCCTTAACCATGTGTAACATTTATGCTCCCAATGTGGGGCAGTTGCAATTGCAATTTCTCTTTAAGACGTTGGCCCTCCGTGAGGATTTCATCCGGGGGGGAGGGGGGGGGGGATGCTGGACCTGGAGCATTTTCTGGACATAGCCACCCGCCAAGGTGGGGGTGAGGAAGTTAGGGAATCCTCAGGTTCCCATCCCGGGAGCCTGGGTGGAGCAATTCCCAAGTCCAGGCAAAAATAAGGAAGATCTTCTGGGTAGCGCAGAACAGCAGTCTTCCCTTCACAGCATGCCATTAGGCTAAACAGAAAACCCCATCTGTAGGGGATGAGGGTATCCCAAACTATGGTCAGGAGCAGTAGAAGACGCTGTTGTTGTAAGGTGTGCCAAGATAAATCTTGGAAAAGCTGCAGGGGGCACCGTCAAACTCCAGATTGTGCATATTTCTTGCAGCAGCCATGATTTTATCTTTCAGATCTGCATCTGCAAGGTGGCATAAGAGATCACGCGGCCACGTGGCTGAGGTAGAATGCCTCAAGGCCTGATAGGCCATGGTAATTCCAATCCCTTGTCAAGAGGGGCGCCCCAAAATGAGAAGAAGGCTTGCAACACCAGCTTCAGATCAGAATTTTGAGTAGCCTTGGGTAAACTGCGGACTCTGATGTTATTCCTGTGACCCTTTATATCCAGATCTTCCAGGTGACTGTAAAGGTCCCTGATTTCCAGGTGATAGTCCCGGTATTTGAGTAGGAGCCTCAATATTTCCTTTGGCCTGTTGAAAATTTTCAACCAGGTCCTTCACTCTACCAGCCAGGGACTGTAAATTTGCATGTAAGACCCCAATTTCAGAGCAGAAGGTTGTCTCAACTTCTGCTATCAGTTGTTGAAAGTCTGCTTTGGGCCCATATCAGCACCCATTTGCACAGTTCCTTGATTGTGGAGCCTGGAGGGGTCTGCTGACCCAGGAGCCTTAGTAGGGGGGTCTCAATGAGATTGAGCCATGAGATTGCAGGAAGGGGCCCATAAGGGGAAAGGTCTGTCTGTTAAGCCTGGGGGGACCAGGCTCTTGTAAATTATGGGTGCCTTGGGCAGCATCCCCCCTGGGAGAGGAGGCAGCTTAACGCCTGAAAGCTGCCGGTAGGGTGTCATCCAAAGGGGTATGGTGGTATTCAGGTGAGTAAGAAAACCTCCCAACATGGCTTGCTTCTGGAAAGGAAGAGTCCTCTGTGGAGGGAAAGGGTCCTCCTGTGCTGCCCTCTGTGCCGGAATCCTCCGTTCTACACACAGGAGAAACAAAGCTGTTCTGTTGCCGACTGGGACAGATGCAGAGGCGAGCTGCTGCTGTGGATCCCATCTGGGGTGCATCCAGCTCCTCTGCACACCATGTGTGCGAAGAAGGAGAGAAGCCAGCCCCATCTTAGAAGCCTGAGGAGCCACAGAAGAGTTGCCGATATAAGCCCCAATGGAGGGCTATGTAGATGTAAGATGCGGTGCTGGGGTGGGGGAAGCTTCCCAATCTGTGGAGGAATCCAGTCGGATCCCAGATCTTTTGCGGCCATCTCTTCACGCCCCTGACTATTCCTTTTTTAAAAAAGTACTTTTTTAGCTTTAGATATTGCAGCTTGGCATTGCATGCTATTAAGTGTATGGTCCACCAGAACCCCCAGATCCTTTTCTATTTCTGATTTCGCCAAATGTGTTCCCCCTAGACCGTATGAAGCATGCATGCTATTAGCCCCCAAGTGCAAAACTTTACATTTCTCAATACTAAATGTAATTTGCCACTTCAATGTAATTTGCCCAATAGAATATAGTCATTCAGTGTGGACTTTATTCCATTACATTACACAGAAATGGTACTTTTATCACAAACTCTATATCATTTATAAAGATGTTAAACAGTAATGGTCCCAAAACTGAACCCTGAGGTACACCACTAATAACCATAGACCATTCAGAGTATGAAAAATTTATCACTACTCTCTGGCTACAGACTATTAAGTCACAGGCTATTAAGTAAGTTCTCTATCCATTTACAGATTGTCTTTTTTAAACCTATTGACCCTAATTCGCAAACGAAACCGTCAGTGGGGTACTGTGTCAAATGCTTTAGATAAATCCATGTACACTATATCAACTGCTACTCCACAGTCTACCTGTTTACTTACTTCCTCATAAAAAGTAAGTAAATTTGTTTGACAACTTTGGTTTTTTTGAATCCATGCTGACTATCGCTTATTCTTTTCAAGCAGAAACTCCTCTATACGATTCCTTATTAAACTCTCTAGGACCCTTCCAACTATAGAAGTTAAACTTAACAGTTTGTAGCTACTTGGTAAAGACTTTGCTCCTTTTTTGAATATAGGAACTACATTGGCCTTATTCCAATCCATTGGTACCATGCCAGTGACTAAAGAGTCTCTAAAAATTAGAAACAATGACTTTGAAATAACCGAGCTCAGCTTTTTGAGGACACGTGGATGTAATCCATCAAGTCCTGGTGCTTTGTCAACCTTAATTTTGTCTGTTTCTCAATTATATCAATTTTGAATCATTATGTCTCATTTAGGAAAGTGACATTGCTATTAGCAATTTGGACATCAGCCCTGCCATTTTCATTCGTGTCCACAGAGCTGAAAAAAAGTGTTTGGTAAATCTGTCTTTTCTTTATCCCCAGTTACCAAACCAGAGACATCTTTTAAGACCGCGGTCGCCAACCGGTGGTCCAAGCAAATTTTGGGGGTCCGCGGCTCTGGTTAGTGCACCCGAGCAGTTCCTAGGCTCAGGGAGGTGGGCGAGCTGTATCCCTGCACACAACCCGCCCACTCTCCGTTTGCAGGCTCGGATCCGTGATGGGAGAGTGGGTGGGGTTATGTCATAATGACGTCACTCTGGGGGAGGTATCTCCTTCTTTGAGTGACACTCGGCTCCCTGCGCATGCACAGTCAGGAGCCGGTGATTTTAGTGGTCCGCGGACCTCAAAAGGTTGGCGACCGCTGGTTTAAGAGACCAACATGCTCAGATCTGATCTTTTTGCTATTAATATATTTTAAAAAATGGGGGTTTTCCTTACTTTTCTTTGCAACCTGTCTTTTATTTTGAAGCTTTCCACATTTTATTTCTTTTTTACATCTTTTGTTAGATTTTTTATAGTCTTCAAATGATGAAGGTGATATTTCATTTTTATATTTTTGTAATGCCCTTTTCTTATTCTTTATGGATTTTTTAACATTACCTGTGAGCCACATAGGGTTAAATTTTAGCCTCCTAACCCCCCTGGCGGTATTCCCGAGTGTGGCTCGGGGTAAAAAAAACATGCAAAAAGTGGTATCCCTGAGCCACACTCGGGGTAGCTAAAAACAATAAAAAAAAAAACACTTACCTTGTCCCATCGCGTCCTCAGGTGTTGCCTTCTCTTCGGATCTTCAGCCAGCAAATACAGTGACGTTCCTCGCGGCGGGAAAATCAAATAATTTTGTATTGGATTCAATACAAAATAGCTGTATTGAATCCAATACAAAGAAATCTTTATATAATTATACTATATAAATATTATACATGCTACTGTAGAGATATATTACAGTTTACAGTATTTTCATGCACCCTTGCTTTAACAGAATTTTTTTTAAAGTTTAGTAATAAATTTATTAAATATTGGACATATTTTGGTGAAGTATGCCAAAGAATTATAGGCCTACAATGTATAATAATTTCCATGTAAAACAATGTAACACTTTTTGCGTAAAAAAACGTACAGGATTAGAACGCCAGGGGGTTGAAATATCAGTGTGTTTGTGTGGAACAGACCTGAAACATTCCCATTTCTGTTCTGTGTTCTTTGAGGACAATATTCTCTCCCAGTCCAAGTCACAGAGAGCTGGCCTTAAAAATAAAAAAATTGCTCTCTTAAAATGTAATGTTTGAAGCTTTTATATGCTTATAAGCCCAGCTTTGTTAGAAAAACATTGACAGATTTTGCAGCCTTTCATATCTGTGCTAGTAATTTATTCTCTATTTCTTCCTTAGCACTAGGGAGCCTATAGCGGACTCCAATAATTAATTGTGTATTATGCATCCCCATGTTCAATCCATTCATAATGTATCAACCTCATCACTTGCTCCATCAACAATTTTGCAATTTGAATAACACATTTGAAATTCCTAAATTGGGGGTGGGGCATAGGTCCCAATAAGCCATATGGTCTATGTTGTCCTCTTACCATTATTCACAATACCAGGGCCACATTGTATGTAGTGTCACATGATATTATGGACCAACAAACAGACAGACGTAGGTGAATCATATACTATATTTATTATCATCCTCTATTGATGTAGCCCCATGATATGACTTGCTTTGAATTAAATTATAAAGAAATACCAATTTAATAAACAAAATCCCTCCTAAATGAGCTTAAAGCCAAATAGTAGGGGGACGTTGGACACAACAAAATGGAGAAATGGTGATCGGAAAGCAACTGGAGATCTTCTAATAAATGTTTGAGGTAAAGAGATCAATACATGTTTGAAAGAGGAGTATTTGAAAAAGACATTTTATGTTCCTGCCACTGACAACCATCAGCTATTGGAAACTCTCCCTGTTGTGTTGTGTACCTTGATAACCACTGAGCTTTGTTGGTAAGATGCACAGCAGAAAACAATTGAATGAACTGATGGTAGTTAGGGGTGGGAATGCTCCCTGCTATGTAAACCTGATAGTGACAAGCTGGATCCTTACCTATCCTAGCAGATTCCCCAAAACTCTAAGGAATCAGCACTGAAAAGGTACGGGAGTGAAAGTGGACACAGTAGAGAACTGGAGAGTGTATCCCAAATCACAATACTGGTTTGATATGGCTTAAGGCATTATAGAGTGGAGGGGTGGCTTAGCAAATAAGGTATGCCTACCAACAATAGGGGCAGGACATACCATACAGTGCTTATAGTCTGCTAGGGTTGGAAAAAGATTTTATTAACATGATCTACAACGGATTTCAAAAGACATAAAAAATGTTTTTTATTGCAGTAGGGTTTGGTTCATTTGTCCTTTTGTGAATGCCCCTGCCAAAGTCTAACTGTGATAACATTCTGTTTTTTGTCAGCTATGGACAACATGCAGCTGTCAGCCACACTTTTATGTGACAGCCCTCCATTTCCTATGTTTATAGGAAATTGCTTGGAATTGTACCATTCTGTGCAGATGAAAAAAAAAAAAAGCAAAAACATACAACCCACAGTTCCCTTGAGGTTTTATCTTCATTATGACGTCACACATCTCTTTGGGTCAGTCAATCTACTTTCTCTTAAGATAAATGAGAGTCCCAAACAATATCTATTCACCATTCTCTGGCCAATGTCTATCAGCTGCCACTTCCCGATTCGGAAACGTCTTTTCCCTGATGTGACATAAGAGACAGCTCAGAAAACTGTTTACTGCACGAATAGGGTTGATCCCCCTTGTGGATTTTCTCATGACGAACCAGGTCAGACTTTTGGGTGAAAGCTCTCCTGCACTCAGAACAGGAATATGGGCGGTCGCCAGAGTGGATCCTTTGATGTGTGACGAGGTTGGATCTGTCAGTAAAGCATTTTCCGCATTCTGAACATGAATAGGGCTTCTCCCCTCTGTGAACCTTCTCATGAGTGAGAAGATATGATTTTCGGGAAAAACATTTTCCGCACTCAGCACATGAGAAAGGTTTCTCCCCCGTGTGTGACCTCTGATGCGTAATAAGAGTTTCCTTCCTGGTAAAACATTTGCCACATTCTGAACAGGAAAAAGGCTTTTCGGCTCTGTGGCTTCTCTCGTGAATGACCAGATTGGACCTCTCTGTGAAACACTTACCACACTCAGAACAGGAAAATGGCTTCTCGCCTCGATGGCTTCTCTGGTGCGTGAGAAGTTGTTTTCGCCACGAAAAACATTTCCCACATTCTGCACATGAAAAAGGCTTCTCCCCTGAATGGTTTCTCTGATGTGAAATTAGGTGTCCCCTTTGGGTAAAAGATTTGCCGCACCCAGAACAGGAAAATGGCTTCTCAGCCCTGTGTGTTCTCTCGTGAGTGACAAGGTTGGATCCCACGCTGAAGCATTTTCCACACACGGAGCAAGAGTAAGGCTTTTCTCCGGTGTGAACCTTCTCATGCGTGATGAGATTTGACTTCCTGGAAAAACACTTCCCACATTTGGGACAGGAGAATGGCTTTTCCCCTGTGTGAGTTTTTTGATGCCGGATGACATCTGACTTCTGTACAAAGCACTTACCACAATCAGAACAGGAAAAGGGCGTGTCACCACTGTGCCATGCTTGATGCCTCCGGAGAAGACATTTTTGAGTAAAACTCTTGCCGCACTCAGAACATGCATACGTCCTTCCTGCTGCATGATTGCTCTTCTGGTGTGCAGTGAGTTGGTCTCCGCTGTTAAAACGTTCACCACACCTAGAACATGGGAACATTCCCATCCCTAAGTGTATGGTGATAATAGAGGAGGGATCAAGAAAAGACCCCCCTTGTGTATCACCAGGGACATCACTGTCTTTTTTTTTACCATGGCATGGGACACTGGGGTGTTTTTCTGTATTGTATCTTTTGTAACGGCCATCTGGAAAACATAAGATTGTTTTCGGAATTAGGATTTACGTAAATATTAAAAAAAAAATTATTTTGGAGTTATACATGATTATATAGTTTTCACATATTTTATTTTTTCAATATTTCACTACATTATTTTGTATAAATCCCTGTGTTCCCAAAGTTCAATAGCTTAACCAGCAATTTCACACACACTCAAATAAATGAGTTAGGGTGGTGACACTTCCCCTTTTCTTTACTGGGCTCCATCCTAAGGTTTCTATTTGAGAAATTGTATCTGATGGAGGAAAATTCTTATTCGACCTTTGTGCACTTCAAAAGAGACACAGATTGCACTGCAAACCTAAACATTTGTTTTATCCCTTCTCTATTCAAAAAATATATTTTTTTAAGCTAGAGTTGGGTTTAAGATATTGTTACACACCTGATCCTATCTCCGAAGCATTTTGCTCCTCCTTACATGGATCGACACCTCTTGTTGATATATCCTCTTCTTCTTTCATTTTAACCAAATTTGCATCCTAATGAATACAGGATAATAAAAAAGTAAATGACAACAAAACAAAAGAAGAAAATTTCCGTGAGGCAAGGACCCCGGGGCCCACCAGGAAAGACTAATATATGAAGTCAGGAAACCACTGTACACAATAAGACTTTTGCCTGAGACAATCACCACCGTGCGACTATATATATATATATATATATATATATATATATATATATATATATATATATATATATATATATATATATATATATATATATAAAGATTACACTGGGGAATGCAGTTTTTGTTTAGTTAGATCTTACACTTGTTTTTTTACTAATTTTGGTTAATTCTTAAATTCTGGTGAATCCAGAAATGACCCCAGTTTTTTGCTATCACATCCAGTTTTTACGATACAAGGTAGCCTTCCATTTTTTGTCAAAAAACATACAAATTTTATATACAATGAAAAAATAATGAAAAAATAACTTGAATGTACTGTTTATACATTCAATGTACTATTTTTTTTCATAGTAAGGATTTATTGTTACTCTATGACATTTTTTACAGTAAAACATTTGAAAATAATTGGGTAAGCAGTTAAGGTAAAAACTGACGCCTATAGCTTTTCCTGGAGTGTTCAGTGTTAGGAAAATCCCGACAGATGCTCCAACAATAGTCAGCCATCATATGTACATCCCATCTCCCCTGATACCGTTCTTCCATGACCTTCAAACCTAGCACCAAGGATTTCCGGGAAGATAGAAAGTACACAAGACAGAAAATACACCTTGATGCTCATATTGCAACCAAGCATTTTGTAGCTCTCCAAGAGTTTCTGGACCATTTCTGTGTAATTATTTGCTTGTGTGTTTTCAAAAAAGTCCTTGGCAATGGCTTTGAATGATAACCAAGTATTCTTTTCAACTTCTGATATTGTCCTGATGAAATGTTCATCTTTGATGAGCCTCCGAATCTGTGGACCATCAAACACACCGGCCTTTATTTTTTCAAATGACAGGCTAGGAAATGAGGTACTTGAAACAATCTCCTTCAGTTGGCAAAGCTTTAACAAACTGCTTCATCAGACCCAGTTTCATGTGCAGAGACGGGAATATAATATTCTTTCTATCAACAAGTGGCTCATGTAGAATGTTTGGATCACCTGGTTTTAGGGCAGATCTTGGAGGCCAATCCCCCCCCCCCAAATGCCTCTCACAAGCCCTGCTGTCCCACATGCACAGATAACAGGGATACTTGGTGTATCCGTGTTGCTGACCAAGAAGGAAGCATACCATTTTAAGGTCAACACAGATGACCCAATTGTGTTGGTGATATTGCAACAACTCACTAACTCTCTTTATGTCTGCATATTCTTCACAAAGAGAAACTGAATGGACAATTGGAACTGACCCAAATATATTGCCGTTGTGAAGGAAGACACACTTTAGGCTTTGGTTTGAGATATAGATGAATAGTCACCATTCAGTTGAGGTATGGATTGGAATTCCCAATTCCTCCATTAAACCAGATATGTTACAGCAATACACAAAGCCACTGTCAGTTCTAAAGTACTGCAGAAATGCAATTTCTCTGGTTCTAAAGTACGATACCTTCAATCCTTTTTCAAGGAAGTTTTTCTCACGCGGACCTAATGCTAGTTCTGAAGCCTTCTTCAATAAGCCCAAATCACGTGCCACATTAATCAACTCATGCTGATCAAATCCCTTACGAACAGAGTCCTCTTCAATTTCAAACTCTTCATCATTGTTGTCACCTAGTTCATCACCATAATCGTGTTCTTTAAGAGAGGGTAGTGTAACGAAAACCGGCACTGGGATTACATCTGAATGAGCCATTGGACTTATACCCTATTGTAGACCAGGATACTCTAGAATACACTTATTTTTCTTGTTTTATCCTGAAAGTTTCAATATACAAAAGTAACAGTCACTGAAAAGATCTCTTGGCTCTCACCAAACCATAGGGATACCAAATGGCATCTTATCACGTGTTCCCTCCACATCCATAAACCTTCAACACACTCTTTGCACACCTTATGAGGGGCCCAAGACTTATCTTGATCACCAATCTTGAAATATGCAAATTAGTCTTGCTCTACAAATGTGCTGATGTTCACCCCTTGACTGGGAAACTGCCCCAAATAAAACAAAATGAATCAGGGTTGTTTAGGCACTTACGACGATAAACAGCAGAGCCAGACATGATCTGAAACGAAATATGTGTAAGTAGAAAAAAAATTTTGCTTATTCACTACGTAGAGCAGCGCACAACCTCTGAGAACACCTGTCTTAAGTGTAAATGAATAGCCTATACAAATCCACGCTAAAGTATTGCATTAATATACGTGGTAGAGAAAAAGCCTGACGTGATAGAAGAAAACTGCACTTTCAGAATCAGCATACCTATTTTAGTGTAAATAAGCCTAAAAATTGAAGTCAACAAAAAAATTGTTCAAAATTGTTTACCAGTGTTATGTGTGCCAAGCCTGAATGTGTGTAAGATAGAAATGAAAAAGAAGGAAGAAGGCAGGCTTTTGAGTCACTTATTCACAACCATATTCACACTGACTCCTAATATTCCATCCTATCAGTCTCTGATTAACAACTATATAGGAACTAATCGCATACCTTATCGTGAATAAATGTAAGTGTAATCATTTATCCTAACATAATCTATCTCTTTAAAATTTACATTTAAATATACGTCAATTAGAAAGATAGATCCTATTGACACTATACATTCAGGTATTCGTCAAATTGATGAGGGACCAAGTAATGTCACCATTTTGAGTCTAGATACAGCCACACAGGAAGTTAAGCTGCGTACACACGGCAAATTTTTCTCGCCCGATAATCGGTATCGGCCAATTATCGGGCGAAAATCTGCCATGTGTACAGTCGGTCGTCGTCCATCGTCCGACGACCGTCCTGGCGGATCCATGGACGATGGACGACGACCGATCCTAATGAAAGGGAAGGGGAGAGCGCGCAGCAGGGTGCCGCTCCGTCGCTCTCCCCCTCCCCTCTCCATAGAGCATGAACGGTGCTGTATGTACAGCATCGTTCATGCATCGTGCAGTCTTTTCTCGTTGGAAAGGATCGTGAAAGATCCTTTCCAACGAGAAAAATTGCAGGTGTGTACGCAGCTTAAGTGTAATGTAAAACTCTTTTATCTGCCTAAATGTCCATAATATGATTGGTTACATTGTTACTTATATTACTTACTTCCTTTTTACCCCCCCCCCTAGCTGTATTCCCGAGTTTGACTCAGGGTTGCTAAAAACAAAGAAAAAAACACTTACCTTGTTCCGTAGGTGTCCTGCTGGTCCCTCCAGATCCTCGGGACACGTCTTTTTCCTTCGATCTTTAGCCGGCGAATGCAGAGACGTTCTCTGGGGTTTCCTGTTGATGGTGCATGCGTTGGTGCGGGCGGGATATATATATATATATATATATATATATATATATATATATATATATATACACATACATACATACACACACCTCTACACATATAGTTATATTACAGGTTTCACTATTTTTTAACAGACTTTTGTGTTTTTTATTTAAAGTTTATTATTAAATGTAATTAATATTGGACATATTTCAGTGAGTTATACCTTAGAATTATAGGCCTACAATGTAAAATAAATTTCCACGCAAAAAATTGGAACGCTTTTTCCGTGAAAATACGGACAGAATTAGAACGCTAGAGGAGTTAATACAAGCTACTATACCTTTTTATAACTAATTGACACCTGGATAACCAGCATTACTTATCATCACCCTACATTGTGAGTATTCATAATTGATCATCTGATAACTAAGCGAGTACTGCCTCTATTTATTTATAATTCACAGTGTATTCGTTTTCAGCACCTATATTTTATATATATATATATTTATATATATATAAAAATTTATATATATTTAGTATGTATAGTTGAAACACGTCGGTTGACAAGATAATTATCCTCTGACTGTATAATTACAATCCCGTGTGATTAAATGTGAAACACGAGGTTTATTACCTAATGTCATTAGCACAGGATCTATATGTCAAGTTGAGGTGATAGCGTAGTAGATCTCTGTAATAATTCCAGGTGGAATTATGAAATATTAAATATTTTTTGTTTGTTATTACGAATGCCTAAAAAAGTCTGCCTTCTTCCTTCTTTTTCATTTCTAATTTAGCATATAGATCTACATTCATTTATCTACAATACCTCTAATGCTGCATTTGATGAAGCTCTGGGTTCCACCTACCTTTTCATTTTGTGGGATCTTCTGTGTTGTGTTCTGTGTTGAATCCAGAGAAGAAGGACTATAGCATCTCTCTGGGGTATTTCTATTACAAGATCCAACTGTAGGAAATCCATTTACAGTTACATGATCATATAGATGTAAAAAAATAAACAGAACTACAGAATAATGGAGGACAAAAAAAAGTCCTAAAAGCAAGCAATGCCTAATTATTCTCTGATTAGCTGACTTAATATCATATGAACTTACTAGGACATAGCAAACTTTATTTTTACGTTTATAACAAATTGATTACTCCACCTTTTACATTTTATAGCATTATCAAATGAACATATATCTTTACCTATCTTTTGAACTGACAATCCCTACAGAGAACCTACTGACAACTTGTTACAAGTAAGTACCATACATTATTTTTATGATTAATATTTCAACAGTAAAGTTTATTGCATAAGACCTCTCAGCATCCTAACGAAAGCATCATCAAAAACTTATTTTGTCTGACTTATACATGACGAACAATTGCAAAGGACCTATTAATTCAGCTCATTAACTGATAATGCTAACGTTAACAAACACAATACAACAAGTAAATGTTGTTTAAAACCAATAATTAGACTTATTGTACTATACCATTAGGAATTACACTTATTTAATCACTCTATCATATAACAGTAATGAAAGCATTATTATTACTCTGTTCCTAAGTACTTCAAATATGTATGCAATAAGGGGGTTAAACATATGTATATTTTGCCTTGACTGTCCATAATCTATGTCAATCCTTAACGTATATATGTATTTATATTTCTATGTACAGTTAACTAAGAGCAGTTCGCATATACCGAGGAAGCCCGAAATGCGTCAGGATAGGAGATGTTACCGCTTTATGTTATATTTACTATATAGCTAGAGATACTACTGTCTAGTGTGCTAGTCCAACATCCCAGTTACCCAGAAGGCATGGACCACAAATGAAATTTATAGACCCTAATGTGGGTTATATGTTATTCAATATAATTCACCCAATACAAAGAATTTGAAATTTGCCAAAATACCCCGTCTATTTGTTTTTTTTATGTACATTATAGATTCATATTAAATTGAAAACATTTTATAATCAGACTTTCATCTAAATACAGAGGTCTCCTCGGCCTAAAAGATGACACAGTAAAACAAAATCATATATGTGAAAAAGAGCATCCCCTGAGCTAGAATACGTAGTCTTTTTCAAGTTTATCGTTACCTGCGCTGATCGCTATAGGAATTTCCTCCTCTTTTATTTGCACATGTCCTTCATCCTGGTCCTCATTTTTTACTTTACTCCGAGTGCTTTTGGTGTCTGTGAATAAAGATGAGAATGAGATGCCCTGTACTGAGATGTATGAGAGACCCCAGGGAGTGTGTGTCTCTTGGCTGGTGACACACAATGACATGATGTGAGGAGGACAGCCATAGTCTAATAGATGTTGATGTTTCCTGACTCCCTCACGGGGCACATACTGTCCTCCCCCTTACTGTCTACTGACAGAGGAGAGGGGAGAAGAGATTGTTGTAGTGACTGAACGAGCAGAATCTGGGATTCGTTTCTGGATTTAGTGTTTATTACTTACTTTTGTTGATCTCTGGAGAAATGTCTTCATTGTATTGATCCATCTCATACAGCTCTTCTTCTTCAATTTTGACAACAATTAGTCCTTCATCCTGGATAAGACATATTATGTTCTTTGTGAAATAACCTGTGTTATAAGAATAAACATAACAACATACACACATTATATATATATATATATATATTCCCCCTACCTCATCCTCCTGAGTGACTTCCTGATCCTCTTGTGTGGAATCCCGAGAATACAGAGGACATCTCTCTGGGGTATTTTTGGATCCATCTGTAGGAAACACACACACTGACTGAATCAATTGTTTCTATGTCTTTATGTGTGTATCTAGGTTGATCTTCAAAACGCTTCTCTCCTTTACAAGTAATGAAAGTCTCCTCTTACCCGGTGTTGTGAGGGGTGGCCAGTTCTTCATCATGAGGTCTTTGTTCATCTAAATATTTCTACTGTTAAATGCTACTGTCTGTGCTTGAACTGCAGAAAATTAAATAAGGTAAATAAAATAAAAATCATAAATACATAGATAAAAAAAAATTAAAACAGAAAATATTATACTTTCCAAACTGTATTGTGGAATGTTTTACCTGTTTAGTTGAAATCTACAGCTCTATCTTCAGTCCTTTATGACAGTTTTTATTCTTCCATCAAGTCACACTGACTGAGTATTACTCATCATATTTTTGGCTACTGGGATTGATGCTAGTGAATGCAAGAGAAGAGGTTAAACCTTTATAGAAAATAGGTAACAGAGGGTTTTGGCTTTTTTACCTGGAGATTCCAACAGTAACAGCACTTCATGTCCAGGCCAACATCCCTAAGTCATTGCCCAGCATTTTGCAGAAAAGTCTGCCATGCAAGCTGTTCGATATTTGGTTCTATATCTAATAGATGAACCTGGGAGGTTAAGGGAACTCTATAGGGTACTAAAAGTCTCTGGGTGGGTCTAAGGGATCTGAAGGGCTCCAGTGGCTCAGTCCAGTGGAGGGGTAGGGTGGCTTTGAGAGATTTTGGGTCATTGAAGTACACTCAGTGTACTCATAGTTCAGACCCTAATTCCTTCAGAAAAGGGCAGCTTTTTTTCTCCCTTTTCATGTAATAGTCACTAGGAGAATGCTGCTCGTCCTAATTTCTCATTGGTTGGCCATACCGAGCAGGATCAGTTTTCTTACTAGGTGCTCCATCTTCCTGCTATCCTCAGTCCACCCAGAGGTGCCAGAAAGAAACACTCAACTAAAATAGAAGAAATTAGAATCCTCCTTCAGCAGCAATAGCTGCCCCAATCAACATGACAGAAGTGACACTTTCCACTTTCAGGAAGTTAGAGAAGAGAACCTGGTAGCCTAAAAGACAATCAGGAATTCCGTGCAAAAGCTGGCATGTTCCCAGGTGTGCTGTCAGACCTGACAGGCAGTTTAACATCCACCTGAAGGAGTTTACACGATACTGACAACACCACTGCAAATCACAAGTCACTGGGCTAATGTTGTCAGTCTGCAACAGGAAGTGTGGTTAAAGGTCAGGTCTTAAATTAAAAAAAAAGTTTGCAACAAATTCCATATGAATTGGAATCTTTGCTACAAACTATTCCAAGCTGCAGCAACACGACTGAAAATACTACAAGTTTTTCAACACCATTTGACTCCCTTTGAGAAGGTTTTTTAAATCCCTCAGCTTTTCCTGATTGCACTAAATGTCACGTCTTTACCAGTAATTTATTTTTTTTTTCTTGTTTCCCTTTGCATATTTCTATAAGTTTTTGGATGAATATGGCCCCAGCTCCATCACCACCCACCTCAGCGGAGCTCCCCATCTAATGCCTTACATATCAGAGGACTTGCAGGAGGATGATAGTTTGACATGAGTTCACAGAGCGTGCTGTGACCCCCTTCTCTCCTTCCCCTCTCATAATAAGAAGACATTATTACCTCCTCCTCACTGTACACACACTCTCTTCACTCACACCCCACCAGAGGGATTCCACAGCATGATATCCCTACTTTCTCCACCTTTGAGCTACGACAAAATGGCCCCCGTACCCTCCTACATCTGGGACAATATAATAAAACTTGTGATTAAATTTCAATAGCTTATTTTTAATTCTAAAATGCTAAGTGAGACT
Organism: Pyxicephalus adspersus; assembly: GCF_032062135.1. NCBI lineage: Eukaryota > Metazoa > Chordata > Amphibia > Anura > Pyxicephalidae > Pyxicephalus > Pyxicephalus adspersus. The sequence continues at coordinate 55,533,188 of NC_092867.1, forward strand.
AGTTTATCAGATAAAGAATGCGTACTAATATCACTATTTGTTTATTAAATCATACAAACGTCGCCTGTAGCCGTATTTTTCCCCCCTGGACGTCACTATAACAAGCTTTATTCTTCCGGTCGGCCGTGGAACGCACACAACGGAAGTGCCTGTGTCATAAAGCAAAAGTGATGAAAGTATTTCCGGCGCAGTAGAAAGATGTAATTTCTATAGCTTTATTCCTAATGCCATAGTTGTGCAAATCACAGAAAAAGCTTGAGACACCATTTATCAGCTCTTTGACTTTTTTTTGGTGGTTCCTTCAAACACAAGTCTGTTACGTTGGAGATGCACAGTGCTATAGTTTGCTGAACTCCCCCTTTTACATTGACTATTATGGTAATTCTTTTGTTTCAGTATTTTAATTCACAAATGATGATTTTAAACTTGGCGATCTGCTTGTGAAGTGAAGTAGAAGCTGGCTGGATCAATCACAACGAATGGCGCAGATATTCCAAGCACCTGGGGCTGTCAGATACCATTGAGTTGCCAGTTTGGTAAGTATGCAGAGTGGCTTTGGTTTATTCAGCGCCATTTAAGGACATGGTCACATTGAAGGTACTCATTAAAAAAAAAGGATTACATCAAAGCTGCTTTGGCAACGAGTTAATACTTTATGGTGATCAGAAAAAACTACATTCTGTTCAGGTGCCAGGAACTGGACAGATACCAATATTTTTTTGTACTGTGCTGCTTTGAAATGCCTTTGCCAACAGGAATTTTAAATACTCCTGACTTGTACAGACTAGCAGTCAGTTGTGATGTATCCTCTGTAAGTCACATCCAGGGGGGACTTTGAAGGTGTGATATATTACAAGAGGAAATAATTGAGGACAAGTATGCCGCAGATGGAAGAAGACGCAGGTTTAAATACTAGTCCTTGGTGGAGATGTAAACTGCATCAACAAGAGCAAAAAAATCCAATATCTAATGATGTTTGAAAAAAAAAATATTTTATTAATATTGAAATAAAATTCAGCTTTTATGTTGTACAATATAATTTCCTTTTGTAATATATCACACCTTTAAAGTCTCCCTGGATGGGCACTCCTTTTCTAGTGCCTGATTGTATATACTGATATAATAGGGATGTGGTGTGTTTTTGTTGGGGATTCAACTTTATTATACAGGGGCCTATCTTACTTTATTCTGTGATGTATCTAATGTGTCTCCAATAACACCAATAGCATGTTTGTAGTCATTGTCCATCTCCTGCAGCATGCCCACAATCTCTGACCTTTTACTGTATTATATCCACTCCACACCATTTTCTGTTGCATTAATTTACCAGGCATTGCTTGTGGCCCTATTGGAATATCAGTGACCACTCTTGAAGCGCTCTGTATAAAGTAAGTTGACCACCTCTGGTTCAGATTCAATAATTATGTCTGCAACAAGTTGAAGGGTGGCATAGTAATTGTGTCAACACAAAATATTTTACAAGTTTTACAAGTACCTTTCATGAGCCATCTATAAAAGCAGCAAAAAAGTACTACACATTCCAGGATCACTTTCTTCAGTATGACTTCTCATTTTATGGTTCTGGAGCCTCCAGAAAACGAAAGTGAAAGATATTTTGTCATACCTCTATTTTGTCAACCCTTATCAACTGAAAGTCAGCCATTTGAAAGTTTTTGCAGACTGAGCTATTTAAAGCAGTGGTCACCAACCAGTGGTCCACAGAAAAATTTGTACATTATTTGCAATTTTTAGGTTTTATTATTAATAAAACAAAAAATAATATTTTAATACATTCTTATATTCCTAATGACAGTTTTCGCCTTTATTTTGCACTAAACTCATAAACTGTAGTGGAGACGGAAAAGCACAGTGTGACATCAGTGTAGTCTTAAGTTGTTACCATTGCTGAGCCGTACGATCCAGTATTGTTTCGACCATTACAACAGTCACCTCGCTCCGCGAATACAGATTCTCATCTCAGATTCTCTCTCTCGAGTTTTATTTTTTTTTGTTTATTTCTCAGATGCTCTTTTGGGTAAGTATGACCTTAAATGTGTATTTTCTTTAACTGTTATAATGAATTGCATCAAATAGTTTGACTTTGATAACTATTATTTCTTGTTTGGTCTGAGATTTGAATGAAATATTCTCATAATGAGTGAAAAAAAGCAAACTAATATTTTCCATTTCTTAAGAAATACCAAAGATAATGCAACTAATGATAATAGTAACAATAGTAATACTTCACTTTTACTGTACATGAGGGAAAACCGTATATACTGTTTGTGTGTTTATTTTATTACTATTCACCTATTGATGTTTGTGTTTCTTATGGCTTTGCTGGCATTTTGATAGCTTTTTGGGTCCAGTACAGTAACAGTTCGGTCCTTGGCTTAAAAAGTTTGCGAGCCTTGTTCTAATAAACTAGAATGTACATTATTCTTTGTGGATTTTCATTTATGTTTCTTTCTGTTAAAAAAACAGGAATATAGAAGGATATTAGTATCTGTATAAGAACGTCATGGTGGAAGACAACCAAACCCTCACATCACCAGGTAAGAGGAGACTTTCATTTCTTGTAGAGTAGTGAGGATCCACCTAGATACACACATACTCCAATTTAAAGACATAAAAACAATGTATTCAGTCAGTGTGTGTGTGTTTACTACAGATGGATCCAGAAATACCCTAGAAAGATGTCCCCATCCTCTGTATTCCCAGGATTCCACACAGGAGGATCAGGAGGTCCCTCACGAGAATCAGGTAGATGGGACTGAGAGTTTATTTAAATAAAGATACACTGTCCGAACATCAGACACTGGTAAATTTGTTTATGGTGGTTTGTTTAGAGCGAAGACTTGATTATTGTTAAAGTTGAAGATGAAGAGCCATATGTGAAGGGTGATGATCCGTGTAAGGAGGAGGAAATCCTCCAAAAGATCAGCACAGGTGAGCAATAAACACTAAATCCAGAAGAGTCCCAGACCTCTTTGTTCAGTTACTACAACAATCACTTCTCCCCACCCCCCTGCTCTGTCAGTAGACAGTAATGGTGGGTCAGTATGTGTCCAGTAGGGGGGGGGGGGGGGGTCAGGAGCCATCAACCTTTATGGACTCCGGCTCTCCTCCTCACATCATGTCATTGTGTGTCACCAACCAAGAGATGTCACCAGTCTCTCCCACACACACTCTCCGGGGTCTCTCATACATCTCAGTACAGTGGGCTTCACTCTCATCTGTATTCACAGACCCCAGAGACACTCAGGGAGACATTAAAGCTGAACAGAAAGAAGAAAGGCATGAGAGGATTAAAGAGGAGGAAATTCCTGTAGAAATCAGCATAGGTGAGTGATGAACACTTGAGCTACATACAGGTCCAAGATTTGAATTGCCTAAGACGGAATGTTTGCGATAGTCCCGAGCAAAAATCTAGGATCTGTACAGTTGTCTCCCTATGACATTCAGTAATCTGCCTGCTCAACTGACGAATAACAACCTTGGCTCTTTCTTATGGAGGAGGACACTCTCCATTGGATTCTCTTCTACTAGTCCCTCCTCTCTGTAAAGTGAATTGTCCTCTTAATTTTGGTTTTGTTAATTGAAGCCCAGAAGCTCTTGGTACATTGGGTTGTTCTGGTTGACATGGCTTATCTTCATTACTATCCTACTAGTACGTGAGTTAAATAGATTAACTATTCCAAAACAAGTCCTGAGATTCCAAAAATGTCATAAGCTTATATGAGGAAGGGACAAAAAAGTGAAATACCTTTATATAGTATAGGGAATGCTTTGTACTCATTGAATTCTAAAATGAAATAGCAATATGTGATGTAATGAAGCAGTCTTCTAATTGATTTGCATTTCACCAATGTTCCTGTTCCCACAACATTTCTTATTCCTTTTTTTTTTTTTTTTTACTTCAGATGGAACACATGACAGGAACAGCTCAAAAACACCTACCTCTGTTACCTCTTCCCACTGTCAAGCAAAGGATGAGGGCATTACATTTGATTCTTCAGAAGTAAACTCATTTATCCCAGATCTTCCACCAACCCACCATGATGATATATCACTTGATAACTCTACACATGGGCAGTGTTCTTCTGATGTCTCTCATCATAGACTTCATGAATGTCCCAAGAATTTACCTTGTCCTGAATGTGGGAAATGGTTTAACCGGAGATCAAACCTTGTTGCACACCAGAGGATTCACACAGGAGAGAAGCCATTTTCCTGTCTGGATTGTGGAAAGTCTTTTCACCAAAAAGTTCATCTTGAGTCACATCAGAAAACTCATATGGGCAAAAGGCCATTTTCATGTTCTGGATGTGGGAAATGTTTCTTCACTGAGTCAGATCTCCTTAAACATGGAAAAATTCACACTGGGGAAAAACTGTATTCATGTCACAAATGTGGAAAAGATTTTTATCAGAAAGCAAGCCTTAACAAGCACAAAAAAGTTCATATAGCAGAGATGCCATTTTCATGTTCTGAATGTGGCAAACGTTTTGAGGAAAAGTCAGCTCTCGTCAGACATCAAATACTTCACACAGGAGAGGGGTCAAATTCATGTCCCATATTTAGCAAAGATTTTTCCTGGACAACAAATATTAACAATCGCTTAGGCGATCACATTGAAGTGAAGCTATTTTCATGTTCCGAATGTGACAAATGCTTTATAGAAAGATCGGCTCTGACAAGACACCACGTTACCCACACAGGGGAGAAGCTTCATTCGTGTTCAGAATGCGGTAAAAGCTTTTCACAAAAGTCAAATCTGATCAGACATGAAAAGGTCCACACAGGGCAGAAGTCTTTTACTTGTTCCGAATGTGGGAAATGTTTTTCTGAGAAATCAAACCTTATTAGACATGTAGGCAGTCACATTGGGTTAAAGCCATATTCATGTTCGGAGTGTGGAAGATGTTTCTCCCTGAAAGATACTCTTATGGTGCACATAAGAACTCACACTGGGGAAAAGCCATTTGTTTGTTCTAAATGTGGAAAATGCTTTTCACAGAGTAGGCATCTTCTTGTCCATGAAAGAATTCACATAAGGCAAAAGATGTGCTTATGAGTAGCGAGTCAAAAGTGCAATGTGTTGCTCCCTTGCAGAAACCAATTATATTTTTGCTGAATAAAAGTTTCGTTCCTGCTAATGCTGTTGAATTTTAGTGCAGAAAACCTTCATTTTACTGAACAGCTTATCCTTTCCCACCAGGGCTGGGCTGGGAAACATTTGTCTCCCCCACGATACAAATAGAGCTAATGCTAAAGCCCCCAAGGCATTAGCTTGTCACCTTATGCACAATATCATCATTACAGCCCTGAGTAGAGGTATGCAGAAGCCTTGCAAGTGTCAGCTTCTAAGCATTTACTACTGACTGGATTTTACAATCAGTATAAAATTCATGCTGTACTTTAGAGTATGGCGGTTGGCTCCCTATAACATAATCCTGCTTACAATATTCATCAGATCACCATTTACTTTAGCACTGCACTATGTTTATTGTAGCGCACACGTTTTTACTAAAGGAAGCTTTATCTATGAAAAGGCCTATTGATTGTGTTTGCCACCACACCACAAGACTTTCACTGGTATATTCATACCATATTGATCATAAAATTGTATGAGAGCGTATACACACAAAGTACTTACTAGGGCCAGGAGTCTCCTGTTTCATAATCTGGCAGATGAACTAACCTACAATGTGATAGTTGCTGTTGCATTTGTGTGTTTTTTTTATATGACAGTTCTTTTTTACTCTTTATCAGGCAACTAAAATAAAATATATACATTATGGCCTTTTTTTACCTTGCAAGAAGCTGAATAGCTTCCTATGGCTGCAGCATATCTAATGTTTGTTATGAACGTCACCCTATGAAAATTGAGAACTGCATTAAAGATTAATAAACATTCACCATGATCAATGCTTCTAATATGTTTCTGTGTATTTAGAAACTTTAAATGTTCTCTCTGCCATGCCATGTTCACTGCACACTTTATATTGTACTGCCCCCCTTCTAGTGTAATGTGGATATCAGTGATGCTGGGGACACATGGAACCCCATAACAATGTCAATATACTTTCTCCCTGTCAATTGACACCACACCCAGAACCACTGATTCTATCCCCCTTTACCATACCTCCTTCACAACCACACCACCAAAACCCAATCTTCACTAACACCATCATCACACCAACCTCTCCACCTAGTACCACTGACACTGCACCCACATCCTATCACAGAGTAGTTATTTTACCTTCGTTCCCTGATCAATACTGTCATTATACCCCTTGCCACCACATCCTTCATCACTTCCCGCCTTGCATCCTAAAAATAGATCGATCTCTACTCAGGTACCACACTCTCGTACAATCTCACACCACTAAAGCATGGAGAGTGTGCACTAAGTACTAAGCACACAACACCACACTCATCAGAAGCTCCCATTACCTATGACATCACACCCCAACCACACACATCCCAAACCTCTACCTCCATATTGCTGACAATGTATCACCATGTGATTGCGCGTGACAGCTCTGGGCTACAGACACATTACAAAATTGTATCATTGCACTTTACTATGAACCTGTTGTTTTGCCTCAGCCGTTACAGAAATAATCAAAGCAGTCGGCAGTCAAGCCACAGGCAGATGCCTGAAGATCATACTTCTTAACAGGATGTGAACATTAAAGAGATTCTGTCTTTACCTTTTAAAAAAGTTGTAATTAAAATTGTGGGTTAAAGCAGGGAAAATCAAGTCATTGCTTCCTTTCCTTGTTTTTCCTTTCCATAAATGAGTTTTTATTGACTTGCAATGGACTGAAAATGCCAGAAAATCTGACCGTTCCTAGCATCCCATAGCCCTTCCTTCCTCTAGGCCTAACTAAGAAATGTGCATGATGACCAGGCTCCTTTAGCTCTCCATTCACAAACTTTTAGAATCCTGTTAAGGAAGAGAATCACCATGGAGAGTTACTCGAGTGTCAACTCAGTCTGTTGGGGTTGCAGACATCACATCCAAGGCAAGCAGTCTCAGGACTTTCAGATATACAGTGTGGATTTCCATAACATTCATAAATTAGATGCAAATATAAACATATAGGAAGATTTTTGTGAAATGAATAGTTTAAAGAAAGGGTCTCTTTAACAGAAGCTGACTTTTTTCCCCTCTGATTTTATACACACCACTCACGATAAAGAGCTGCATGACCTATAATAATAATAATATTAATAATAATACTGAATAAAAAAACCCTCAGGCACTAACAACTGATTGCTTCCTCCCTATCGCCACACTCTCCACTTCCGTCCTATGGCTCTCAAACTTCTGCGTTCCACAGCGCCTTCCTGGTTACCATAGCGACGACTTCAGAGCGAATTTTCAGAGGGCTTTCAGAGTCAAATAACCACTAGAGGGCGTCTTTGTGAGGTGTGGGAAAGGGAAGTGACGTCCTCTGGACGGCGGCCATTTTGTCATAGACCAAAGAAGAAAGAAGTGGAAAATTGTCTGGTGTGGTTTTGGTTATCAGAGTGTGTGCCCAGTGAGAAAAAAGGTAATAATGTCCAATTAGGAGGAGTTGCAAAGCTTACACATTATGGTTCTGAAATTACAATTGTGTCATTCCTGGCTTGTTGTTGCTTTTTATCTGGTTGTCCTCCTAATCTCTGGCTAGTGGCCCACATAAGATGTATGATTTGTTCAAACTTTTTCTTTCTTCCTTTATTTCTTGTTTCGTCCCTTCCTATCTTTGTCATACATCTCTATGCCCTTCTTCTCCCCTTCTTCCTGGTCTTGTCCTCCCATCATCCCTCCCAGCTGCTTTTTCCCTTTCCTTGTTGCCTCCTTCCTTTTATCTATCCTTTTTTCCCCTCCTTTGCCCAATCCTTTCTTTCCTTTTCCCTCATCCTTCCCTTCCCCCTCATTATTTCTCTACCACCCTCTCTCTTTTCTTTATTTTCTCTCCTAATTTCATATATTAATATTTCAGGTTGTACGTGGCACAGCTATTTGTGAGCCAGTTGAGGATGGAGATGGAGCAGAATCGCACACCAGAGAGGATATTAAACCTCACCCTGGAGATCATCTACCTGCTGACCGGAGAGGTGAGGAGGGTTCTGGGAAGGTCACATGACATCACTCATCTCTATTAATAAAACCTGTTTGTAGAGGTGAGGAGGATTCTATGAGATCACATCACATCACTTTTACGGAGGAAGTAAACTCAAAACTACCTTAAAAAAAAAAAAAAACACCTTTAATCCGGCAGAGCAGTCGATCTGTCCAGAGGTCTCTTCCATCGGGTCCTGCGTCGTCCCGGTATCCGTCTTCGGGCCAGTGCACCAGGCTGTGCCATCTTCTCTCTGTTCTTCCAGTTTTTTTTTCTACGTCACCCACGCAGGCGCGAGATTGGGTGACGTAGTTTGGGAAAAGACTTACTGATCTCACTGCGCATGTGGGAGATCTGCCATTTTTTTTCCCTTTTGACGAAAGGGCTCCTTCTGCGCATGCCTGAGATGCTCGGGCATGCGCAGAAGTAGCATCCAAGAGCGTCCCGGGATGCGTGATGTAAGTATCCGGGGAGGCTCTGCACTCCCATTTATTCTTGACCGCCTAGGCGATTGAAAATGAGAGGGGTGCTGCTGCACCCTTTTTTTGTTTTTTTTAAAACAAACAGAATTTTTACCTAAAAGGGATGGGCAAAAATGGCTTTTTGCCCATAAAGTGAAAATTAGGAGTTTAGGTACGCTTTACGTTTTCATGATCAGTCAGGTCATAATTGCAGAAAGGGGCAGGCAATGTCCGTTCTGCTATAATGTCTTTCCTGCCTGATCGCTCCAGGTTTCTGGACTCAAAACTGAAACTAGGACAATCATAAAAAAACATTTGCCTGTTTAATTAAAAAGGACAATGACACACCTAACTATCAGTTAGGAGATTCCAATGAGAATGAATGAATGATATTTAGCCATTTTCAACTTTTGTGAACAATATTTTAAAGAAGTTCACAGCCAAGCTTCAAATTATTGGTATGCCCCATTGCTCACAGAGGTGCTGCAGACTTTCTATCAGTGTTTCTCAACCAGTTTTTTCCCGGGGGTTGCTAGGGGTTCCTTGAACAATGAACAATTTGTACCTTTTGAGTCAGTTTAAGTGACATCATTGACCTTTTTGGCTATCCGTATAGATGACATTCTCTCCACTAACCAGCAATGTAAAGGTATTCTCCCCACTGACCACTACACTAATGTACTTTGAGCTTTGTATATAATAATTATAGCAGGGGTTTCCTGAGGACCAATAACCTATTTCAAGGTGTTTCACCATGTTAAAAAGTTTGATAAACACTGCTTTATATGGTTGAATATAATTTTTTTAGTCTACAGATTGAGACAAGTTTGAACTCTCTACTTAGGCCAGACCTTGTCTAATAGGAATGTTTAAAGAATGTTGAATTTCATTTGGGTGGCATGATAATTAGGTATTTTTTTGCTTTAAATACAGAATTATATAGCCTTTAAACTATCCGATGGCTTGGTAACATCCAATTTTAAGAAGGCTCAAATCCCTGTTGCAGAGCCTCTACCTCAGTCCCTGGGTAAGGACAACAAGAAGATTCGAGAATTCACACGGGAGATCATTAAGCTTCTGGCCGGAGAGGTAAGTGGTGCTAGGAAATATTAGATATATAATGTCCCATAAGTGAAGGGATACATTGAAGATGAGATTGATGGTGGCTGTGTTTATACTTTATGTATGTGGGCTTATCATATACCGCCACTAAGTAGTGTTTAGGGCAGCATTAAAAGGTGGTGCTCTATAAACAGAAGATATTAATAACATACATTTTTCCATTGAGGACTGGGAGAATGTAGAAGGGCACAAGGATCTGTACAGGGACATCACTGTGGAGAATCGGCCACCCCTCACATCACCAGGTAAGAGGAGATTTTCATTTGTTCATCTACCTAGGATCCACCTAGATACACACATCCTCTGATATAAAGACATAGAGACAATGTATTCAGTCAGTGTGTGTGTTTCCTACAGATGAATCCAGAAATACCCCAGAGAGATGTCCCCGTATTCTATATTCCCGGGATTCCAAACAGGAACCTTACGAGATTCCACATGAGGATCAGGTAGATGAAGTTCTAAACCGAATATGATCTTTGTGATAACAAAAATTTTTACAATAATTGTCATTGCTTTCTGGGTCATGTAGGATAAAAATCATATTATCTATGGAACAGAAGCTAGAGAGGAAGTTGAAGAGCCATATGTAATGGGTGATGGTTCATGTAAGGAGGAGGAAATCCCTCCAAAAATCTGCATAGGTGAGTACCAAACACTATATCCCGAAAATAGTCCCAGATTCTCTTTGTTCAGTCACTACAACAATCACTTCTTTACCCCCCCCCTCTGTCAGTAGACAGTAATGGGGGGATTCTGTGGGGTCTCTCATACATCTCACTACAGGGGGCTTCACTCTCATTTTTTTTTCACAGAAATTGGAGACGCCATAAACACTCAGCTAGACATTGGAGCTGAGGATCAAGTAAACAATGTGATGATAAAAGAGGAGGAAATCCCACCAGAGATCAGCACAGGTGAGTAACAAACACTAAATCTAGAAAAGAGTTCCAGATTCTCTTTCTTTAGTCACTACAACAGTCTCTTCTTCTTCCTGTTCTCCTGTGACATCTCATACCATGACATTAGTAGCAGATCCTTAATTGGTCTGCAGGTGGGCCTTCTTAGTAGTTCATTCTTCTGTCATCTTTCCCAGGTAAACTCTGCACCCAGCCATCAACATGATCTAAAATAAAACCTGATTCTTTAGTCTAGGCTACTTTCTTCCATTTATCCATGGTCCAGATCTGACACTAAAGTGAGGTCAGCATGGGTATTCATCACCATACCCAACAAGTAGCAATGTACTGTGTGTTCTGACACATTTTCTCATTTTCTTCTTTCTCACTTTTTTTCAGTAACTTACTTCTCCCTTGCAGCCTAATATATCCTCTCCTTCTCAGGGACCATTATAACAGAACATCAATATTATTCCATTCACCTTTTACTGGTTTTATTATGTTTGATGATCAGTGTAGTGTACATCAAATGCTGTTTGACTCTTAGAGCTCCAGGTTAAAAGATGTGGAACAGGGTATACATTTTACAGACTTCTTGTCTAATTGTTCATTGTTTTAGAAAACAGTTCTGAAAACTAATGTAACCAATTCTATTCACCCTCTATCCTCTCCAGATGGACAGTATATAAGGAATAACACAGAGAATCATTCCGTTTTATATCCAGATTGTGAAATAGAAGATGAGGAGGACATCATGTCTGAATATACAAAAAAAAACCCTGTTATACCAATTCTCAATTCAGCACCTCAAGGTTCAGATTTGCCTGGTCCCTCTACTTATGGGACATGGCTTTCAGGCAATTATTATCCCATTACCCATCCTGTGGATCAGGGTTGTCCTAAAGGTATACCATGTCCTGAATGTGGCAAATGCTTTAGTGAAAGATCAAAGCTCACCACACATCGCCGGTCCCACACTGGAGAAAAGCCTTTTACCTGTATGGAATGTGGAAAGTCTTTTAAACAGAGTGCCCACCTTTTTTCACATCACAGAACCCACACAAGGATACATCCATTTTCCTGTTCTGAGTGTGGGAAATGCTTCTCCCAAAAATCGAACCTCATCAGACACGAAAAAGTTCACACTGGAGAGAAGTCCTTTTCATGTCCAGAATGCGGGAAGCGCTTTTCGGAGAAGTCAAACCTTATCAGGCACGAAAAGATTCATACAGGAGAGAAGCCCTATTCGTGTTCGGAATGTGGAAGGTGTTTCTCCCTGAGGGCCAATCTTATTGCACACATAAGAACTCACACAGGGGAAAAGCCATTTGCATGTTCTGAATGTGGGAAACGTTTTACAAGGAAGTCGGTTCTTATGATGCACGAAAGGGTCCACACAGGGGAGAAGCCATATTCATGCACTGATTGTGGGAAATTGTTCTCAAAAAGAGTTCTTCTTGCCAGGCATGCAATGCTTCATGAAGTAGAGAAGTCATTTTGCCACCCCACTATGGACTTATTGCCCAAAGAGCCAGTCAATTTTAGCAGAGGGCTCACAGAGGTCATAAACCGTTTTTGTCAACAAGCTGTAGGCAGTGTACATGTAAGCTCTCCGTTATCCCACGTCTCACTTCCTGTAGAAGACAGAAGGTTCCTGCGTCATAATGTGGCAGGTGAATAAGCCTATGACCTCATTTCTTTAGCTTGTCGGACCCAGTTAGGCTGACTTTTTTGCACAATTGGTTACTTGAGCAGAGCAGTGTTCAATGTGTAGCTCAGGAGCATTCATTTTCAGTAAACCTTTATATCACATAATGCCTGAGTGAAACTGGTTCATTTTCAGTAATGTAAATATAAGGAAACATGCTGGGTGTGTAATTCTTATGTTAATGAGTATAGGCCTCATAATCTAAAAAAAATGTTTCAGGTTTGCATTGCTTAAAAACTTGGTATCGGCTGAAATTCTATAATTGCAGCAATTTTTCTTCTCTTAAAACATTAACATGCACTGTGTCAGCCCAGTTAATATTGGCCAGCAAAAAAATTCACACTTTTGGCATCCATATTCAACAGCTGTGCCAGGGGCTTCAAGCCAGGGTGTAACTGGAAATTAATGGGGCTCCCCATATCCCAACCAATTTTAATAGCAACAGTTCAAAAGCAGAAAAATTGAATGAGTTGCCTTAAGAGAGGATTGAGCTCATAAGCAGCAGTTCAGGTCTCTCTGGTTCAGTGGCATGAGGGTCCCACCATGCTTCTGAATTTTGGCCACATTGTGAGCATGAATAGCCAGTCTCATTGGGAAGATAGGCTCCTCTAAAGTAGACATCGGAGTCAATGGAGGTGGTTGTGGATGCTCTGTGTAGTTTCCTCCAGTGCTGTCCTACAGTATTACTAGGAAAGTGAAGAGAATGAAGCTAAATGTCAGCTGACTTCCAAGTTACACTCACAGAGATTTTCCACCAGTGGTACCAAAGCCACCACTGCTAGTATCCTGGTTGGAGCAGGGAAGTGAAGACTGCCTGTTCCCCACATTTCTTTCTGCCAAGGCCACCGACTGCAGTGGTTTGTCGTTTGAGTGTGTACTTGTGCACCTATGACACATATAGCCCTGGGGTGATAATTGTGAAGGAAAGAAAGCACAACGTTCCAACTGACAGGCTGCCTAATATTAATAGACACCTATTTTAAAGCCTCCCTATTGAAATAAATGGGATCTTCCATGTAAGTAAGTAAGGAGAAAATTTGCAATGGGTCTGCTGTTAAAGTTGAACATTTTTACTTCTTAAAGGAACAGAGACTTTTTGCTATAGGTGGAGCTTTTATTGACATGTGTGATAACAATTAAATGTACCTCATGTTCTAAAATGTTTACCTTGTGCAAGAGTTTAAAGCAGTAAAAGATTAGCATAATTAAAAAGAAACAACCCAGAATGGGAGTTTCCACCTTTCAAACCAACCAATAAAATGAATACATTTAGCACAGTTAAGAAACCGTTAAGGGTTTTTCTAGGAACTTATTTTGATGAATAATGTAGGGATTTGTGAAGTGTCAATAAACAATTGTCACTATATTGTGTTCTTAACTATAAAAAGATTTATGATATTTGTACATCTGTTAGAACAATGATCTGCTGGTCACAAGCTTGATTTATGTTGAGGGGTCCTGTATCCAGAGGTCACCTACTTTGAGACAATGTGTAAAAACATAAGATGTAAGTGATAAAGTAATTTGTTGGTCTTACTTCATGTTGATTCCAATGGCTGCAGGTAATGATGGCAATCTGTTGGTCAAACAGCAGGAAGTTTAATTAAACTTTACAGAACTATCACATCATAAGTAACAGTCTGTCAAGACGTTCGGAAACTTCAAACCATTGTGCTCTACACATTGAGCCCCATAAACTACCTGTGTCTGGTTAGCCATTTTTCTATATTGATTGATTTTTTTGTCCAGTAGAGAAAAAGTCTGTAGCCCTTTGCAATCTCCAGCCTGTAACATACAAGAGACATTTTCCTGAACAGCCAGTGGACAAATAAAGTGGTGGGAAAATGTGGTAGGTAAGTATTAGCAGAAAGGATGAAGCCACCTAACAAACCTATTACTTTGTCCTCTACAGGCAAAGAAGCAACACTGCTATCTTCTCTCACTGCTTCCTTTACCTCTAAAGGACATCAGCGTTCTGTCTATCATTCCAGCAGACTCTGCTGACCTGGTTTGTCATTGTTCTTTCTAAGACAATTTACCAGCAGAAGCTATGGTTCACTTCACTTTAGTAAAAAAAATGTGACTGAAAAAGACAGTGGACTTTTGTTGTGCATATAGACAGCATATATTCGAATGTGTCTCCACATCTCAAAAGACTTCCTCTTGGGAGCCTAATAAGCCCTTATTTTACATGTCAAGGAACAGCTATAGGAATAGGTCAATGTAAGATTGATTTTTACCTTTTTAGTTCTGGTGAGAGCTGACAAAAGCAAGGATGTCTTTGTAAATAATTTCTAGTTTCCATGTGGGCCCGCTCAGTTTTTCTCCGAAGTTTATAGAGCACTCTAAACACAAGCTCAGATGATAGTGTGGAACATGGGTTTTTGAACCCAAGCTATGACCTGTCTGTAAAGCATTAATCACATTTATTCATAAATATGGATGATCACTTGTGTGGATGCCTAAGTTGGATGTATCTGTAAAATGTTACTCTAATATGATTTTAATTCCATGTAAATAATTTTTGCCTAAAGAGTGATCTGATCATTATGCAAAACATTTCTCACATTAGATGTAGGCTTGGCTTTCCTGTTATGTGTTTTTTTTACATCACAGCAAATTGTCATCTCCGAGAAAAATGCTGCTTAAACTGTAGCCTTGATCAGCAGTTTTTTCAAGCAGAAATTTACAGAGGTCCAACATATACAGATTACCAATACACAGGCTGGGGTCTTGGTACAGACCCTGGTGGATAAAGCTATCCCAGGTGGTAGAGCCTCAGACCAATGTGAAAAAAACTGTTGAGTGGGAAGAACTCCTGCTTCAGAGGAGTCACTATTGACCCATAAAACTTCATTAAGAGTTTAATACCAGTTGATGGCTTTATGGCTTTTACCCCTAAGGACCCTTAAAATAATTTGCAACTAAAAACAATGTTATCCTCATGAATCGTCAAATTGGAGATCAACCAGCCGCAGTTTAGGAACCCCTAGCCACCTTTGGAGGAATCTTGAGGTTCCACTGGCCCTGGTGACAAGCTAGAGCATTGAGATGGGTGTTTTTCAACCAGGGTTCCACCAGAAGTTATTAGGGGGGTAACTCCTTGAGCAATCCGTAATTTGTAACTCTTGGGTTAGTTTAGTGGGTCAGTTCTATGATCCCTGGATACAGTGAATATAGAAGTTATTCTCTTGAACAACTTCTTGAACCTGAAAGTTATTTCAAGGGGTCCCCTTATGTTTAAAAGGTTGAGACACATTGTTCCAATTAGTAGGTGCAAAAAGAAAATTCTAAAACATATACAGGTGGGACTGACATAAAGGTAGAAGACCATGCTCTAGTCTAAAAAATCTTTTAGCATGGTTTTATTATTTGCCAACTTTAGGGACTGTGAATAATATAAAGTAACAATTTTTCAAGGATAATACCGACTTTGAATGTATAAGCCCAGCTTGATAATACAAGACATACAGAAAGATGGAGACTGCCATTATTGATCTCACCTTTTGTATATGTTTCCTGGTCCTCACACTGGTTTTCTGATTGCAATACTTTAGTCAATAGCTCAGGACAAGTATGCAAATAAGGAATTCCAACTTACCCAACTTTCTAAACCTTTATACTTGTGCCAAGTCTATTATTGTGTAAAATGTAAAGGATTAGAATGACAGCTGGGAAACTAGATTTATCGGAAAAGCTCAGCAATGGCCTCCGCTACACTTGTCCCACGACAGGCTTATGAAAAGCTAAAATAAACCAGTCAGTTTAGAAAATAACTTTTATTTCTTAGTGTTATTCCTCAGTCAAGCACCTTCTATATACAGATACAAGTGAATCATTTGATGTCTAGTGAAGTACAAACCCAACCCACATAATGGATGCATATGGCTTCACCCTGTATGAACTGACAGGTGGGAAATAAGGTATCGTTTCTGAGAAAAAGATCTTACGCATTCGGTGCAGGGAAATTGTTTTTCTCCTGTGTGACTTCGCTGGTGTTTGATAAGCCTGTCTTTTTGAGGAAAACATTTTCCACATTCAGAGCATGCAAATGGCTTTTCCCCCGTATGACATCTCTGGTGTAAAATAAGGTTCTGTCTCCGAGTATATGACTTCCCACATTCGGGACAGGAAAATGGCTTTTCAGACATGTGAGTCTTCTCATGATAGTTAAGGTGTGATCTGGAGATAAAGCATTTACCACACTCCAAACAGGAATATGGTTTCTCTCCTGTGTGAACACGCTGATGGGTGATTAAGTTTTTTTTCCTGGAAAAACTTCTCCAGCATTCAGAACATGCATATGGCTTCACTCCTGTGTGAGCCATCTGGTGTGAAATAAGACTCTGTTTGCAGGAAAAGCATCTTCTGCATTCAGTGCAACAAAACGGCTTTTCACCAGTGTGACATCTCTGGTGTTTAATAAGACTGTCCTTGTGGGAAAAACATTTTTCACATTCAGGACATGAAAATGGCTTTTCCCCTGTGTGAGATCTGAGGTGAAAAATTAGGTTCCCTCGCTGAGCATAGGACTTTCCACATTCAGAACAAGAAAACGGCTTTTCGGACATGTGAGTCTTCTCATGATAGCTAAGATGGGTGCTAGTGGCAAAACATTTTCCACACTGTGAACAGGAATAAGGCTTTTTTCCTGTGTGAACATGCTGATGAGAGATCAGGGCTCCTTTTCGGGCAAAACATTTTCCACATTCAGAACATGAAAATGGCTTCACACCTGAATGAGTTCTCTGGTGCATTACTGCATCTGATTTCTGTCTAAAGCATTTCCCACATTCTGGACATGAAAATGGCTTTTCTCCAGAGTGTGTTCTCTCATGTTTTATAAGGCTGGTCAACAGGGAAAACCACCTTCCACATTCAGAACATGAATATGGTTTTTCTCCTGTGTGGACTCTTTTATGTCTCATAAGTGACCATTTTGAGGAAAAATCTTTTCCGCATTCAGAACACGTAAATGGCTTCATTCCACAATGAGTTCTCTGATGTACGGCTTTTCTAGTGGTAAAACACTTTCCACACTCAGCACAAAATTGGGGCTCCTTCACTGCATGAGACCTCTGGTGTGAAGCAAGATGAGCTTTCTGGTTAAAATGTTTTCCACACTTAGGACAAGAAAACAAATCCTTTTCTCTATTAGGTGTTTGATGGGTTTTGGGATGGGAAATATTACATAAACATCCCCCATTTATAGAGGGACCATATGGCAGATCTACACATGGAGATGCTGGATGGAGATATGGAGTATTGACATTTTTTTTTGAAGAATACGATTGCCTATCCTCATCTTCTGTTCCATTATCTCTGGAAATATTTGGAAGCTTTCCCATGCCATACATAATTTGTCCATCTGCATAAAATCAGAAGTGCAAAAGAATAGCTCCTGTTCAATTAAATAGCAACACATTGTTAAGACATCATGCAAAATGAACCACAACAAAAATTCACATTTTTACCACATTTGAAAGACTAATCTGACAATCCTATTTGAGAAAGGTCTAAAATTTTTTGAGTGTAATAAAGTAATCAAATTTACCCCCACCAGGGATGCTAGTATCTTATTGTTTCTAGATTAGGAGTTTATTACTGACCATTTCCAATTCCTATAGGAATTTCCTCCACTTTAATATCGACACATCGTTCTTCTTCCTCCTCAGCTTTGACATCTCTCTGAGTGTTTACGGGGTCCCCAGGATCTATTAATAAAAATAGGAATGAAGCCCCCTGTACTGAGATGTGTGAGAGACCCCAGAAAGTGTGTGTGGAGGGAGATTGTGTCACGTCACTTGGCTGGTGACACACAATGACATGATGTGAGGAGGAGAGCTGGAGTCTAATACAGGCTGATGGCTCCTGACTCTTCCATTAGGCACACACTGTCCCCCATTACTGTCTACTGACAGGTGAAGGGAGAGAAGAAGAGATTGTTGTATTGACTGAACAAGGAGAATCTGGGACTCGTTTCTGGATCTAGTGTTTATTACTAACCTATGTTGATCTGTGGGGGGGTCTCCTCCTCTTTAATTTTTAGATGTACTTTCCCCTCACCTTTGACATTTTCCTGAGATGATTTGGCATCCTTAAGCTCTGTAAATGAAGATAAGAGTGAAGCCCCTTGTATGAGACCCCAGGGAGTGTGTGTGTTATGGGGGAGATAACTGTTGTAGTGACCAAACATGGAGAATCTGGGACACTTTTCTGAATTAATGTTAATTACTCACCTGTGCAGATTACTGGAGAGATGTCCTCCTCTTTACATGGATCACCACTTTTTACATATGGTTTTTCATCTTCAATGATAATCAACTCTTCTTTCTAAATAAACCACAAAGAAAACATGTTGTAACAGTGTCTAATGTTCAGACAGTGTATCTGTTTTTTTAACACTTTGTCCCACCTACCTGATCCTCCTGAGAGATCTCCTGATGTTTCTGTTTGGAATCCCAGGAATAGAGAGGGCTGGAATATCCCTCTAGAGTATTTCTGGATCCATCTGTAGGAAACAGACACTGACTGAATACATTGTTTCTATGTCTTTATATCAGAGGATGTGTGTATCTAGGTGGGTCCTCAATACTCTTCTCTCCTTTACAGGAAAGAAAGTCTCCTCTTACCTGGTGATGTGAGGGGCAGCTGGTTATCCATCATGACACCCTTCTATAGATCCTTGTGTTCTTCCTATTACGTAAACTCTTCTGTATGTACCTGAAAGACAAGGTCATAAATTTGAAATCACAAAGTAAATTTGGTGTACAGTTAGATTTGGAGGTAAAACTAAACATTATAATTAGTTACTATAATTACCTAATTTAATTACTATAATTGTGATTTGGCTGGATGTAGCTTTGTAAGAAATGTGTTGCCATGTGTGCTGCATTTGGAAAATCCATTAATTTAAATGGCCTGTCCTGTGCGCCACATGGGAACACGACTGTGTGTTGCAATGTGTCGGTAAGGTGCTTCAGGAGCCATTATCAATGAATGACAATCCAGGGCGCCAATACATACGTTTTGTGTTGCTATGTGTAATAATTGAATGTTCACAGCGAGTCATGGACTCCCTATCTTCTTCCTCCTTTCATAATAAGAACACATTATTACCTTCCCCTCATTGGACACACTCTCCAGACTCACACACTTACTAGAAAGATTCTTAGGAATACAACTCCAATTCTAACACCTTCCGGGCTACAACAAAATGGCCGACGCGCTTGTTATACTAAGTACACTTCCTTACTCATAACATGACTCTAGGACGCCCTCTAGTGGTGACTATAGAGGACTATACCTCTCACATGACTGTTTAGACCGATCGTCCGTCACTATGGCTACCAGAAAGCGGCATTCCCTGAGAGATTTCGAAGGAGGGGGTACTCTGCATGTAAAATGGAGATGTGTGAACTTTTGTCCTCATTTTGATACCCTGTCCTGAGGCGTATATAGAGGCTGCCATTGCTAACTTCTTGTAGGACTGCCCGTTATAATTGTGTTGCTTTAATCCTTTCTAAGGAACCTCTGGCCATGGGCGTTTTCATTTATATAAAATGCCTGGTCAAAAAATAACCCTTAGCCTGTGGGTGCAGTGTTATGATCTAGGGCAGTGATTTTTAACCACTGTGCCGCGGCACACTAGTGTGCCATGAGGGATCTTTAGGTGTACCGTGGGAAATTATCCAATTACCATTGTCCAGTGTCTGTGCTGTAGTGACTGGCAGAGTAATGTAATATTCTTCCATGTCAGTGGGTGGCAGTAGGTAACATAGTTTTCTTGTTCATTCTTAAGCTACGTACACACGTCAGATTTTTATCGCCCGATAATCGGCATCGGCCAATTATCGGGCGAAAATCTGGCGTGCGTACAGTCGGTGTCGTCCATCGTCCGGACGACCGACCTGCCGGATCCACGGACGATGGACGACATCCGATCGTAATGAAAGCGAAGGGGAGAGCGCGCAGCAGGGTGCCGCTCCGTCGCTCTCCCCCTCCCCTCTCCATAGAGCAGAACGGTGCTGTATGTACAGCACCGTTCATGCATCGTGCACTCCCTTGTCGTTGGAAAGGATCGTGAAAGATCCTTTCCAACGACAAAAATTGGAAGTGTGTACGCAGCTTTAGAGACAAAAGAATTAGCTACAGAGTGTCATTTTGTAACATTTTTGATTTGTGGTGTGCCGCAGGATTTTTTCAATGTAAAAAAATGTGCCGTGGCTCAAAAAAGTTGAAAAATACTGATCTAGGGCAACTGTAGGAGGAGTGTTACCGGTATGATATTCAGTTGCTTCAGTTGGTCATACCTAGGTTCAGTAATGGTAGGATGTGCCCAAAATATCAGCTGAATCCCTAAATTCACTGAATAACCAGGATTTTCCACAATGAAACTTTTCTTTTCTGATGGCACTGGCATATTTGAAAATGACAATGCCAGGATATTGTGCTGTGTGAAACAGTGGCTCAGAGAGCATGAGACATCATTGTCACACATGGATTGCCCATCACAGTCCACATTTTCACCCCATTGGGAATCTTTGGGATGATCTGGAAAAGACCATACACAACAGCCTTAAGCTACGTACACACTTCCAAATATTATTGTTTGTAAACGAACGACGAACGATCCTGCACGATATCTGCGAACGATCGTATAGCACCGATCCTATACATACAGATAACGACATGATTGTTCAAAGATATTGTACACACGTATATATACACACAGTATATATGAATATATATATATATATGTATGAATAAATATATATATATATATGTATGAATATATATATATATATATATTTATATATATAGACATATACATACACTCACATACACAATACAGCCTGTATCAATCAAATGTTCGTTCATCGTGCATGCTCAGAACATGCACGATCACTGAACGACCGTACACACGATAGATGGTCAACGATCGTCGTCCAATCCAATCTGCCGGTCCGGTCGTTCATTTCCAACGACTATCCTCGTTCGTCGGCGTCGTTGGTTACTTTTTTTACAAGCGATTTTAGGCCAATCGGTCGTTCGTTCGTCGTTCATTTACAACGATAAAAATTGGACGTGTGTACGCAGCTTTACTCTCCCATCATCAAAACAAGATCTTGGTGAACAATGAATGCAACTTTGCATAGAAATAAATGTAATATTGCATAAACTTGTCAAAGGATACCATAGTGAATGTGTGCAATCCACTGAAATATTAGGAAAATGACAAAGACTAATCGATTATCTGAACACCAACTCTTTCTTTGACCCTCTCCAGTCTGGCTTTCAGGCTGCCCATTTCAAACAGCCATTTCAGGAGTTTAGTAGGACTGTCTTTGTAGGAAAAACTGTTATTGAACTCGGTGCAAGAACATGTATGTGATTTTTCATCAGTATCAACACTGGGAAAGGTAGAGAAACATTTCTTACAGTCAAGACATGAAAGTGGTCTTGCATCGGCATGAGTTCTCTTATGCCTAATAAGAGTTGTTAAGGTAGAAAAACAAGTGGCCAATGACCACCTCAGAACTAAGCACTCCAGCCTTTGCAGCGCTAGGTCCTAGGTTCGAACCCCACCCAGGACACTATCTGCATGGAGTTTGCAGGTTCTCCCCGTGTCTGCGTGGGTTTCCTCCGGGTACTCCAGTTTCCTCCCACATCCCAAAAACATGCAGTTAAGTTAATTGGCTTCCTCCTAAAATTGACCTTAGACTACATTAACCACATATGACTATAGTAGGGACATTAGATTGTGAGCTCCTTTTAGGGACAGTTAGTGACATGACTATGAACTTTGAACAGCGCTGCGTAAGATGATGGCGCTATATAAATACTGTATAATAATAATAATAAAGACAACGTTTGCCTCCTCCAAGATTTTTCCTTTACTTTTGACACTGTTGATCACCCACTTCTAATACAAATAATGTGCTCCATCGGCTCCATTGACACTGCTTTCTTCTGGTTTGCTTTCTATCGGTCTGACCGCTCCTTTAAAGTTTCTTTCAATGGTAATTCCTCCTCTCCGACTCTCCTCCCTGTTGGTGTTCCCCGAAGGTTCTGCTGCATTTCTTTGTAGTTCTCTTCATTGGCTTGCATTTCACCTAGGAATCAAATTTAAGCTCCTGTGTATTGCCTTCAAATCCCTCCACAGTTCTTGCCCCACTTACCTTTCTGACCTGGTAGAAAAAACTCCCCCAGCCGCTCTCTTCGCTTTTCCAATAACCTACTAATGACTTCCTCACTCATAACCTCATCACGGGCACTGCTCCAAGACTTTTCTAGAGCTGCCCCAACTCTCTGTAATGGTTCTCCTTGGCTCCCTATGCAGCTTTCTCCTACTTTCTGCTCATTTAAAAGAGCACTCAAAACATATATTTTCAAACTTGCTTACGCATCTTCTTCTGTCTTCTAAACCTTTACTACTTCCCACCACTCCATATCTCCCCTCCAATTGTGTGTTACCTCCCCCACATCCTAGATTGTAAGCTCTTGGGGGCAGACTCCTCTCCTCCTTCTATGTCACAGTCTGTATTTGTCTGTCATTGTCAACCTCTATTTATTGTACACCGCTGCATAATATGTTGGAGCTATAACAAATCCTGTTTATTAATAATAATAATAATAATAATAATATTATTTGTCACCTCTTTACCAGTGCTCTTGTATCTGGACAGGAAGTAATTTTTTGCCCTGTGACATTTTTTAGGTCTCTCAGCCAATCATTAGGTACTTTCATATGCCTGAGGGAATAACATCACAATTTTCCCTGGTAGTAGATATGGCTCTTTTTAGTTATTGAACAATCCTGAATAATGCAAAGACCAATACTGAAGTAAGCATTGTTCTCTGTAGCATTCTATTGTGAGTCCAGGTAAATATTGGGATTTTTCTATGCTGCCCTGGACTCACAGAATAACACTGAGAAAAAAAGTGGAAGTAAGCATTAACTTGTGTCATAGCCAAGAGTAAAAGCTAAGAGAAGGTATACCTTCACACATTTATCATAAAAAAAGGAGGACATATCAAATTACTTAGCAACAAAAAAAAAAAAGCTGCAATTACTTTTTCTTTTACCTAAATATGCCCTCACTATCTTAAAGGCTAGGCAAACCCATGGGGAAGCTGACTTTTAAAAAAAAAATATTTGTTTAATGGGAGGATTTGTAAAGCTTTCAAATATCTATGATGGTGTAGGACACCGGGAGACCACAATGATTTTTATTTGTTGGAAAGATATTTCCTGTGCTCATGTTTTTACAGAAAAAGGAGAGTCAACAAAAGAATCTACTAAAAACAGATACACAATATTGAAAGCATGTATGGGATTTGGGTAAAGGTTCAAGCTTAAGGCTGAAGATATCAAAACAAAGCTTAAAGACCACAAGCCCAGGACTAAAAGAGTGATGCCTACGTAGAATAAACTGGAAAATTTACTGGCATACAGTTTTTATAAAGAAAAAAAGCCCAAGTTCTGCAAAGCCAGGCTAACCACTTTATAACCTCCAACTAACCGTGTGTACTGACTCTAGTACTAACGAAGTGTGGTATAATATGTGTGGTATAATATAAACGTGTGGTATATATGGTTGAAGTGAATTTCAAGTCTTCATGGTAAGACAATCTTGATACAAGAATCTTTAGCAGTGAATCTCTAAATTCAAGACCTAGTCTAGAAAGATAACCTAAAGCTAAGATCTTAATTTTTTTGGCAGGGTTATGACACATACTGTTGCAGAGTAGTAAATGCTATGCAGGGTGACACATACAATTGTTTGATGTACTGATAGTGTGAAAATAATGTACACTTGCACAGGAATATAGGATAATAAATATGATACTCTTTATTTAAAAAGTACCTAGCCCAGACAGTGAACTTTCAACCTTTGAAGCTTCAACTCAGGTTGGTTGACCACAAGACATATGAATCTTATGATAATGAAGAAGAGTTCAGGAGATATTGCTTCTCTATCATATGCACAGATTGATGTCTGATCAGGGACGTGTTCCAGGAAAAACGTCTTCCACATTCTGAACATGAATACGGCTTTTCTCCGGTGTGAGTTCTCTGGTGTGAAATAAGGTTTTGTGCAGTGGAAAAACATTTCCCACATTCACTGCAGGAAAATGGCTTCTCCCCTGTGTGACACCTCTCATGTCTAATAAGGTCGCTTTTCTGGGAAAAACATTTTTCACATTCTCGACATGAAAACATAATTTTCCCTGTGTGACTTCTCAGGAGTTTAGTAGGACTGTCTTTGTAGGAAAAACTGTTATTGAACTCGGTGCAAGAACATGTATGTGATTTTTCATCAGTATCAACACTGGGAAAGGTAGAGAAACATTTCTTACAGTCAAGACATGAAAGTGGTCTTGCATCGGCATGAGTTCTCTTATGCCTAATAAGAGTTGTTAAGGTAGAAAAACATCTCTTGCATTCTGGACATGAATATGGCTTCTCTCCCGTGTGTACACGTTGATGAGCAATCAAAGCATCTTTCTGGGCAAAACATTTTCCACATTCTGAACATGAAAACGGCTTTTCTCCAGTGTGGGTTCTATAGTGTATTACTGCAGCGGATTTTTTTGTAAAGCATTTCCCACATTCAGGGCATGGAAATGGCTTTTCTCCAGTGTGCATTCTCTGGTGTTTTATTGCCGTTGATTTCTGTGTAAAGCATTGTCCACATTCGGGACATGAAAATGGTTTCTCTCCAGTGTGAGTTCTCTGGTGGTTCACTGCTGTTGATTTCTGTGTAAAGCACTGCCCGCATTCTGGGCATGAAAATGGCTTCTCACCTGTGTGTGTTCTCCTATGCTTAATAAGAGTTGACAACATAGAGAAACACCTCCCACAATCTGAACACGAAAATGGTTTCTCCCCTGTGTGAACTCTTTGATGTACTGTAAGCGACCTTTTCGAAGAGAAGTTTTTCTCACACTCCAAACATGAAAATATCTTCAGTTTGATGTGAGTTCTCTGATGTTCAGTAAGAGTTTTTCTGGAGGAAAAACACTTTCCACACTCAGAACAAGAGTGGGGCCCTTTCACGGTGTGAGGTCTTCGGTGTGAAGCAAGATGAAATTTCTGATTAAAACATTCCTTCTTTCCTGAACATACAAATGTTTTCTCTTCTCTACGAGGTGTTTGATGGGTGACAGAAAGGGAAAGATGAGAAGAACACTCCTCATCTTCTGTTTTAACATATGTTGAGATAACAGGAATGATGCCCAAGCTCCTTTTTATGCCTTGTCCATCTGTATGCAAAAAAAGTGTGAAAAACAGTATGTCAGGCCAAAACTTATTCATTCAACTTATTTAGGTTTTCAGTTCATCATTAAAAAATGTTGCCTGGATATACATTTAACTTAGTGTGCATCTCCCTGTAGCGCTATTCAGATAATTAATTTCTTACCTCTTGCTGGAATCTTTGTGCCCTTTTAGTCCAGAGCACTACAGGTAGGGATCCTTCGCTCCCAGGAGACTGGCAGAATTCTTTGATGCACACCTGCAAAGCAGCCAAGATGGCACCTGCCACCTTCTAACCCAATCTCACACAGCCTCATTCCCAAACCTTTCTCAGTCAACTAGAGGATCTGCGTCCCCAAGGAAAGACCACAGCTCAGATGGCATTTCATAATATTCCTCATCTGGAGTCAGTCTCACTATATCTAAATTTAGGATATCCACGACATAAGATGGTGAAGGTAGGCAAAACCCTGCAACATTATCTATCCCATAGATGCCTACCAGACATCTAATCAGCCTCTGTCCGATTCAACTCTAAAGGACATGCTAGTATCCCTCCAGAGCTCTCTTCATAAAAACTTTCTAACATTGGTTCATCAATTTAAAAGTAGTTTTACAAGATAAGATGTTGGCGAATGTGTTAGCCATATAGAAAACAAAATGGGGGAAAATGCAATATTGCATAATGAGTTGGAAGGCCGTAAATTTCAGATGAATCGCAGAAAATATACCATCTTCAGAACTACTTCCTTATTTACAAAAGCTTATAGTGTCTGATTCCTTCAGCATATTCTTTTAAATATTTTACCCGGTTTAAAGACTTCCCAAACAGCCTCATTTATCTGAAAAAAAAAATCCATGTTCTTGCTTGAATCCACTGCTCCCATATAAAAGAATAACTGATGGCTTTCTTTAGAAAGAATTCAGTCTTACTTGATCTACACATCCACATCTATCGTTTCTAATCTTTCTAAAGCAACTATATCAGCTTGATGGAAATTCCTACCTATCACCCAAGCCCTGTGCTCTAAACCATATAGCATGTAAATGGCGGTTTCCTGTAAAATTACCTGTAACAATGAATAGCACTTCAGTAACTATTAAATCACTACAAGCTGGTTTAGATTTATTGGAACCCTGCAGCCTACAGCTTCCTAAAGAATCCACAGCATCAACTCCTCCTGAGCATACATCTAACTACATTTCCTCTGAATGGAAATCAAAGCCAATCTGAAGAACCAGAGGCACTTTGCATACATGTTAAAAATGGATGACTAATGTCAATATCATTTATCCAATAGGATTCTCCCCTTTTTGTTTACCTTCAATTATTTGTTTTTTTTCCCTGTTCAGGTTTACTACTTCACTGCACCGTCTGCATTTTTTGGAGGCTCTCATTTAGATGGCAGGCAACCCTTCCTACACTGACATTTAAGGTATATTCTATCAACCTATTATTAGATTTTTGCCAACATGGTTTTTTTATCTTTTGAGGAAAGTATTGAGGAAAATGTCAGAAACTTCAACAAGGTCCTCTTACATTATGCATAGACTTTTAATAGCATTCCAGATGCATCCTTGGATATCTCTACAAGAAGAGTAAATCTAGGTCTAGACTTTACTCTCTATTGCACCAAGACCTTACTGCCTCTCTTTCTGACAAATCATGTAAATAAATACAGAAAACAATTGCCCCACCATTTTTATTGCTAGACAGGAGTGCTTTATAAACACTTTAAAGTAAGTTAATATAGCCAAGGAAACAAAGCTAAATTATGTTTACCCAAGTTATCATCTCACTTAAAAGATATTAATAAACCTTTTTCCACCAAAGAAATGAGAGGAATGTTGAAATTTGACATGCGGGGTAGGTGGGAGGCCCCCCAGCGCACGCCACCCTCACACACACACACACGACCCATGGCCGCCTGGCATTTGCTTCCCTTGGCCTTGCGTTCCCAACGTTCACACGCCAGGGATGCGAGGCCCGGTGTCACAGTCCCTTCCGTGACTGAGGTTAGAAGATCTGTGAGACAAGCTGCACGTGAGGTTATTTGAGAGTCTCTGTTTTCACTTGTTTCTGTGTTGTTGTTTGTAATGACCACACCTCTTGTCTCAGCTGCAGCTGGTGATCATTTCTGCTCCTCTATTTAGTCTAGCCTCACACTTCATGCTATGCGGTTGATATTCACTACTTGGATGTGGAAGAGCTGGTGTGTTGTCCTCTCCAGAGTGCCTGCTTCTCCATTTGCTATTAAAGTAAGTTGTACTGCTCTTGGTGTTTTGTTGTTCTCTTGTGTTTGTTACTATGCCTCAGGGAGATGCTGGTTCATTCATCAGGGAAGGAACCAGTAGTCTCAGACCCTGTCACTATTCCTAGGGCAATTCAGGGCTACTGGGGCCTAGGTTCCAGTGTATGAATATTCCCACCTTAGGGAATCAGGAATCAGGGCTAGGTTAGGGTGTCAGTAGGGTGTGACCTTTTCCCTCTCCCTAGCCTTTGAAGGCCTAGTCCCTTGTCTTTATCCTTCTTTTTTCCTCCTGGTGTTCCTCTCCTCCCCCTTATCCATGACACCCGGGGACGCAGATGCGGGCATCGCCAAGGGGACACCGAACCTAATGAACCTAAATCCCGAGCCACACGATGCCCACTGTTACCAATTCTGTTCTTCTTAGAAATTATTAAGATTGTCAAAGAAGAATTATCATGGCTAGGCAGGATGTCCGCATTTAAAATGATGACACTGCCAAGATTATTTATATCTTTTGTACATTACCTATTAAAATCAGCCCAGTTCTTTAACGCTATACAGAATACTTTGAAAACATATGTTTGGAATAATAAAAGATCCAGAAATGCTAATTAATTTTTTAAAAGTAGTAAATGATTAGGTGGTGTTGGTGTATCCTTTATTCAAGATTATCATAACTAATGATAAATATTGCTAATTATCATTAGCAATAATAATTGACCATTTGGGAAGTTGGTATAATCCATCAACCAACAAATAGTGGTTAGCTATTGAGAAATTGTTTTTACAGGAAGGGGATATTACTTTGCCTTCTTAACTACTGCACCACAGTTACAATTTGCAGAGTATGCAAGGAGAAATTTGGTACAATTTTCAGCCTCATCATCTGCCCCAATCTTAACCTTTAATCGTGACACAAATTAGGATGTAATATTCTCTCTGATATACCCTGTCTTCATTTGCTGGTTGACAAATAGAAACTATGGCAAATCCAGATCCAAATGCAGCCAGTATATAGGGATAAAAATGGTGGAATCTCATTCTGCTACAACCTGATTCAAAATAAAGTATAAATAAATATTAAACTGTAAATGTATACTTTACCTATCTTTTCTATATGGGAGAAGGACTTAAACGCTACCTTCACCCTGTTCCAGAGGAAGAAGGCCATTATCTCTAATTCCCAAGCTACAAAATACATTGCTCACTGGGAATGTTCCCAGGAAGATCCTATTTAGATGGTACAGAACTCCATTCAGATCAGCAAAACACATTTTTCTTCATATATTCTGGGGTTGTATCTTCTCGCAGCTTTTGGAATTCACACTAATAAGTGGTATATTAGATTATAATTATGAGTATCATATTATATAAAATATGAGTACAAGCACATTTAGTCTTCCTGTAAATTATTTTTCTCTAGCTGATAATCAGTCGGAAAGTCTTTTTTGCTATGGTTAGGTTTGTTTTCCTTCTATGTGTAATTGTTTTCCCTAGTTGCTATTCATAATCTTTTTGATAAATTGTAGGCTATATTATAGAGAGGTATGGAGTCCCAGGCAAAATACAGGATATAGTTTAATTAAGTGTGATGTGTTCGGAATTAGCTCCTAACAGAGTCCACTATTACAAATAAATTGTAATTATAAATTGTTTGTAATAGTGTTCAGTTGGACTTTGTTAGGAGCTAATTTCAAACGTCAAACTTAAATAAACTATATCTTGTACTTTGCCTCCAAAAAGCCTGCTCTCCTTCTCTCTTCTTTATTGTAGGCCATAATATTTTGATCCCCTTATGTTTAAAATTATCACCTCTGGATAATGTCTGAATATCCTTCAATGTGATAATATACTCTGACTTTTCCTGTCAATAGATGCTATTGTGTTATACATTATTACCGTATTTATTGGTTATTATTCACCTGTGCTGATCTCCTCTTTAATCCTCACATATTCCTCATTCTTCTCTTCAGCTTTGACTTCTCTCCGAGTGTCTCTGGAGTCTGTGAATAAAGATGAGAGTGAAGCCCCCTCTACTGAGATGTATGGGAGACCCCAGAGAGAGAGTGTGTGTGTGTGTGTGTGTGTGTGTGTGTGTGTGTGTGTGTGTGTGTGGGGTGTAAGACAGGTAACGTTTCTTGGTGGGTGAGGAGGAGAGCCGGTGTCCTAACGAAAAAAAACACCCGTGAAAAATAACTGCCAGGGGGGGGATACCAGTGGGTGTGTACAATGACCTAATCGTCAGGAAAGTTTCACTTTGCGTATGAATGCAGCATGTCATCTACTGCAGCCTTACATCTCTCCCTGTACAAACCCCCAAATCTCTGGAACAGTATCTCCTACCGACCAGAAATTTTCAGGGTACTGAAAGGAATATAATTTTGCTGAGTTTTGAATTTAAGTTGTTTTTGTGTTTTTTGCTATATTTTGCAGATAATTGAGTTGTGTCGTAACTAGTTATATCCTCCTTATCAGTAGGTCAATATTTGCTCCATCCTTACCTTGAAGCTTCTTACCTTAAAACATCTTGCTCAGCGAAGTTGTTAATTAAGTTTCTTGTTACTGACTAACTACTAAATGTCTTCCACCTGGTTGTCTGACTATATAAACTGTGATGTGAAAATAAAGTTTTGAGACAGGATATACCTATATATGCTTAAGTTGCGTGTTGTGTTAATCACTGCTCCCAACGCGTTGAAAACAGAGGTCACGATAGAGAGGGAAATATTGCTCTGGGATCAATAGGAAATCGCCTTAACAGGTACATAGGGAACCCTCATAGCTAGCAGTATCTCCACACCTTCAATATAAAATACAAAATATGGGGGTTATAATTATAAAAAGTAGTGAAAATTGACATCAGGGTTGCTGTTTAAAAAGACAGTGTGTCTAGAAGCCCAAAATTAAAAAAACAAATTAGGGACCCCCTGGGCCACTTACATAGCAAGGAGGTGCGACCCCCAATTTTCTACCAACCTGTCACAAAACTAGAAAATGCTCATAATATAGTACACTGTCCCCTTCCATCCATAACCCCAATTTCCCAAGAACGGTGCAGTACAGGTGAACCAAGTCATGGGTGCAAGTGGGGGATACCTGTAGATAACACCCCCTAAAATTTCACCGATAGGCCTTCGCCAGAACAGGTGGAACTCCGCCCCTAAAAAAAAAAATCCCATTGCTGGAGGGTTCGAGCACCTGAACCCCAATTTCACAGGAACGAAATTAGGGGTCCAAGTGGGTGACACTTTTGGCTAACACCCACTAAAAATTCATTAATGGGCCGTTGCCAGAAAAGGTAGAACTCCGCCCATAAAAAAACTACCCTGTTATACATTGCTGGAGGCTTACCGCACCTGAAATCTCAATTTTACAGAAGCATTGTGGTCCAGGTGAACAAATTCATAGGTGCAAGTGGGCAACACTTTTGGCTAACACCTCCTAAAATTTTATCAATAGGCCATTGTCAGAAAAGGTAGAACTCCGCCCATAATAAAACTACCTTATTACACATTGCTGGAGGCTTTCAGCACCTGAAGCTCACATTTTCTGCACCACACCGTTCATCGGAAATTGGATAGGTGCTGGAAGCCTACAGCATTGCGGTGCGGGTGAACAAAACTAGAGGTGCAAGTGGGGGACACCTGTGGCTAACACCCCCTAAAACTTCATCCATAGCCCATCGCCAGAACAGGTGGAACTCCGCCCATAAAAAAAACTACCCTGTTACTTATTGCTGGAGGATTCCAGCACCTGAACCCAAATTTCTGACGAATGGTGCAGTGCAGGGAAGCTGGTAGAAGCCTCCAGGAACGTGTAACAGGGTAGTTTTTTTATGGGGGGAGTTCTACCTGTTCTGGCAATGGCCTACTGATGAAATTTTAGGGGGTGTTAGCCACAGGTGTCCCCCACTTGCACCTCTAGTTTTGTTCACCTGTACCACACGGTTCCTGGGAAATTGGGCTTCAGGTGCTGGAAGCCTCCAGCAATGTGTAGCAGGGTAGTTTTTTTTTTTTACGGGCGAGTTCCACCTGTTCTGGCGATGGTGTATTGATGAAATTTTAGTGGGTGTTATCTACAGGTATCTACACTTGCACCTTTGATTTTGTTCACTTGCACCGCACCGTTTATGGGAAATTGGGCTTCAGGTGATGAAAGCCTCCAGCAATGTGTAACAGGGTAGTTTTTTTATGGGCGGAGTTCTACCTGTTCTGACGATGGCCTATTGATGAAATTTTAGGGGGTGTTAGCCACAGGTGGTCCCCACTTGCACCTATGACTTTGTTCACCTGCAGCGCATTGTTCTTGGGAAATTTGAGTTCAAAGTATGGAAGGGGACAATGTAATATATTATGAGCATTTTCTAGTTTTGTAACAGGTAGGTATAAATTTGTGGGTCGCACCTTCTTGCTTTGTAAGTGGCCCCAGGGGTACCTAATTTGTTTAATTTTGGGCTTCTAGAGACCCTATCTTTTTAAACAGCAACCCTAATGTTCAATTTTCACTACTTTTTATAAATATGACCCCCATATTTAGTAATTTAATAAAGGTGTGTAAATTTGGGAGAGATGTAAGGCTGCAGTAGATGACATGCTGCATTCATACGCAAAGTGAAACTTTCCTGACGATTAGGTCATTGTGCACACCCACTGGTATCCGCCCCCTGGCAGTTATTTTTCACAGGTAGTTTTTTTTGTTAGGGCACTGGAGTCTAACACAGACTGATGGCTCCTTACTCCCCACTGAGCACATACTGTCCCTCTACTACTGTCTACTGACAGAGGAGAAGAATAGATTGTTGTAGTGACCAAACAAGGAGAATCTGGGACTCTTCTCTGGATTTTGTGTTTATTACTCACCTATGCTGATCTCTGGAGGGATTTCCTCCTCTTTACAGAAATCACTATCATCCATCACATATAGATCTTCTGTGTCCTCTTTCACTTCCACTTTAATTCTAAAAAAATCACCCTTAAAAATACAAAATACAGCAATTACAATGATGCACTATGTCTTACACATATTTTTTAAAATCCCACCTACCTGATTCTCCTGAGGGATCTTCTGATGTTCCTGTGTGGAATCCTGGGGATACAGACGATGGGGACATCTCTCTGGGGTATTTCTAGATCCATCTGTAGGAAACACACACACTGGGCTTGATTCATCAAGCAAAGTCGGAAGTTCGCTTGCGCGCGTATTTGGCTTGGTTTACACAGACTGTTTTAAAAACGCATGTAAACATTTCTGCCATGTTTATATGCACTTTCACAAGCGATTGTAAGCTTTGTAAGAAACAAAGCTTACAATCGCTTGTAAAAGGACAAGGCTCCCCATTCACCTCTAGTGTTCTGTGATTGGCTGAGCAGAGGAAAACCCTGAAGATGGCTCAAGCATCATCAGGGATCCCCTTTGCTCAGACAATCATGAAGCACTAGAGGTGAATAGGGAGCCTTGTCCTCATTTAATCCCTAGTGCCTGTGGATCCCACACTGTCAGTAGTCCCACAGCTGTGCTCATAACATTAATTCAGTCGTGGGAATCATGCTTTCATTGTGGGATAACCTGTAAAAAAGACCATTGTGGGATAACCTGTACACTAAACACACACATTTAATAAATGACTAACATTAAAGGCTCCTCCTCTACTTTGTTTTAATTTATGTTTTATTAGATAGCTGTTCACTGGTGTCCAAATGTAAAGGATCATATCAATAAATGATTATGGAATGTCCAACTGTAAAAAAAACAAACAGCCAAATTTCACGGACTGCGCACATCCCACTTACAGTCGAATTTGTAGCACCTGTGCGCATAAAGATTTGCATATATAAGGGTGTTATCTACCTTGCTTTTTCCTTTGCCTTTTTTTTATTTTCTTGGAGGAGGAGGAGGGCTGTTGTTTGGTGTCTTATCCTAATCTATGTTGCTACATTTCATACTTTGCTTACATTTAGTACAATAGCTGCTTTTATTTTTTAAACTTTGAACGTTTCAATGTCCATTTTGCAATTACGAAGTCAAAGGCAATGCTATGTTATTGTGTTTGTATCCATATTGTTTCATTGCAATAATATGTTTTTATTACCACCTTTAAATGTTTGTTCTGCATAAATATTTTGTAATTCAGTTTTCTACCCTTGATAGGGTAAAAATTGTAAAAGTATTTTTTGAATGCAATATTTCTTGGGCCATTTTTAAACAATTTTTGGATTATATGGAAGTGTGGGTTTACATGCGTTTGGTGTTTGTGTAGTTTTTTTTCTTTTGTCATGCAAATTTAGTGGTGTCTGTGTGGTCTTTAAATTTTATTGTGACCTTTTAGAAAATGTGTTTATTTTGAATTAATTTGTTTGAAAAATTTTGTATTTTTTTTTTGTATGTTTTTATGTGATCTCCTTTACAATCTCCCAGGATCTTTTAACCTTGGGTGTTCCAACAGACCTAGAATTTACAAATAAATTGTGATTGTTTTTAAGCATTTCCTTTCTATTGTTGAAAGGCTAAAAACAGCACAATTGTCTTATTAAAACTCAGTTGTGTGATGTGCATTGTTGTGCACCAAACCTCAGGTGTTTGATGTGCATTGTTGTGCGCCAAACCTCAGGTGTTTGATGCGCATTGTTGTGCGCCAAACCTCAGGTGTTTGATGCGCATTGTCGTGCACCAATGCGGACCAGCTATGTGCGCGTGAAATGAGTTCTATCAATTGGAAAATGCACTGGCCACTTTTGCAGAGAAGGATCCTCATTCGGGTAAGTTTATTTTTATGTGTATATTGGTAATTTTGCTTTATGTGCACTTATGTATGTACATACATGCAAATATGTATGTATTCATTTATATGTGTGTACATATACATATAAAAGAAATTATAGGAAGAAATACGCAATAGTTGTTTTTTTTTTGGCATTTTGCTTAACATGCTTTAAATTGAAAAGATTGCCTATTTCTTCCTATGATTTCTGATGTCACAGGCTTGGCTCAACGCAACATTCATGGATGAAATTGCTTCTGGTTACAGGAGGAATCCACCTTTATGTGCTTCCACTACCAAGCTGAGGTGAGTAACTAAATATATAGTGGGCCAAGGTCTAAAATGGCATTCAAACCTGCATAACCACCCTGACTTTGACTTTTTGGTGGTCAAGTCTTTTCTTGTTTCTCGAAGAAGTAAAAAATTACTTTCATGAAACGAGTTGAAAAAAGACAAAGAAAAAGACATACCACTGTTCATGTTGATAAAGTTATTGTTGATACAAAATATAGTGAATGTTATGTTTTTTTCATGTGTATCTGTAGTGCAGTTTTTAACTACAGATAAAAATAAAGTTGCTGGCATTTTATCAGTTATTGTAAATAATTTGTAACAGGTAATTCATATTGTCATATTTTTTAAAGAAATCTACTTTTAGGCTAGTACCATAGAATATCATACAATATTTATTTTTAATCTTTATAGCAAGTGATTGGATATAGATTTATGAAGGCCCTGACCTAAGCCACCAAAGTAACCACCAAAATTTCAGCACAACAGCAGGATTTTCTTTCTTTGCTCTGCAAAATTAGATGGAATAAAATGTAGAATAGATTACTGGTATTTATCTATATGTGCAGGGTGTTGCACCTCAAGATTGTTTATGAATATGTAAATAGATATGTATATAGAGATATATGTGTATGTATGTATGTATGCATAGATGTATGCATAGGTATGTGTGCGTCCTAATAGTTAGACTGTATTTAGGTAGCATGAAACAATACAGGAATACAGTACAGGAATGTTGTGTTTAAACATGAAACCTGTGTTATCTGGATCTGGCCATAGGGCCCCCCTAGGGGGTCTCCAAGTCCAGGACTTCACAGAGTAACACACAGGTGATACTACAGCTGCCAGGAGACAAGACCTATTTTCCCAGAACAAACAGATCACCAATGTGGCCTGCAAAGGGCAATAAATCAATCCATCTGAGGAAACAGGAGATGGAGGCGCAAGTGAACAGATGGACTGGGGTGATGACCCAGCTGGACATTTATAGACCCCTAAACAAAGATTCTAGCTGGAGATTTTTATATCAAATTTAGTTGGGAGGTCCATCAAACTACATTAACCAATCCCAATCTAGTGGGTTGTGTGTCAACCGATGGTCATCATACAGAACACACCCACTAACCAATCCAAGAGCCCCAAGGATAGCTAACGGGAATTAACAGTGTAAAAAGGGGAACTGAGAGAATTTAGCTCTCTTGCTTCCTCTTTGTCCCCTGCGGGACTCCCTAGGTAGGCTGGTATGGGGTCTCTTCGGAAGGAAGTAGGCTCCTGAGGGGGCCCATTAACCTCTTAGCAGGTAGCTATAAGATATTCCTGATTATTTTCTTATGAGTGTCTATAGTATGACTGCATTACTTTGCTATTTTATAAATACTATATTGTGTACTAAGGAGTTACTAATAATAACTATGTCCATGTGATATATATATGTATCATTGATTGAAGTTCCTGTGTTTAAATATCTGACAATATTGCTGTGTACTTTGTCTTACCTTGTTTTCTTAATTAAACTGTTTGAGTGACTAGCTATTATTTGTGCATGAACCTTCTTTATTGAATATCTATATGTATTGATAGAGGATATAATTTCCGTATTTATGCAGATAATTATTCCTAAATAACAAGGGTGTATATAGCTCAACAAATATTGCCTAGTTTTACACTGATTTTTGTGTTTTTTATTTAATTTTATTATTAAATTGATTTATTTATTTTTACATGATTGTGTGTTTCAAACTTTTATTATATTCAGGATATCTACTAAACCCTTGTTTGTGCAGATTTCGGTAAATTACAGGTCTACAATATACAAAAAAAAAAATTCATGAAAAACAGTGTACCGCTTTTGGAACAGAAATCCAGACATCAGATGTGAAACGCCAAGGAGGATAAAAAAAACAAATAAAATAAAGCTGCGTACACACTGCCAATTTTTGTCGTTGGAAAGGATCTTTCACGATCCTTTCCAACGACAAGGGAGTGCACGATGCATGAACGGTGCTGTACATACAGCACCGTTCATGCTCTATGGAGAGGGGAGGGGGAGAGCGACGGAGCGGCACCCTGCTGCTCGCTCTCCCCTTCACTTTCATTACGATCGGCTGGCGTCCATCGTCCGTGGATCCGGCAGGTCGGTCGTCCGGACGATGGACGACACCGACTGTACACACGCCAGATTTTCGCCCGATAATTGGCCGATGCCGATTATCGGGCGATAAAAATCTGACGTGTGTACGTAGCTTAACTAAAAAACATGCAAATTTATTCATAAAAGGATTATGTAAATAATACATTCAAATGACAATGGGACTGAGAATAGGACAAAGGCAACAAGGGGGGTCAAGTAGCGGTTTGTAGTGGAAACCATGCATACATTTGTACTAATTATTTGTGGATAAAATTACAAAACATTGCCGAAGAACTGGTAAACAACGGAAACCGTAATCAGAAACCAGGCACAAAAACATTGCAGCAACAGATTAAGCTAACAATAATGAAGATTACAAAAAGTCACATCAATGCATTCCATCCAAGCAAACTTACTTGATTAATCCCCCCCTACACACAAACCAGTCCAGTTAAAATAGTAAAAATGAAAATGCAAAAATGCATGTGTATTTATATACATTTAAATGTATTTTGACACACACAAGTGAAATCACTAAATGTTTTTTGATACATGTATTATACCATCTTTGGCAACAATCTTTTTTTCAAGTATTTGATTTCTCTAGAAGCACTAAAGATTCAAATTGACCTGTAATGGACTGTGAATGTGCACAGAACAGGGACCAGGTGTGCACGGATTGACTGCTATGACATCACCATTGACAGAGCTTAACAGATTCACCTGAATAGCGAGTCTGAAAATAAATCGCCTTAATTGGCGAATTGTAAACCCCTATTGCTCTTTTATCATTGCTGTAAGCTGGCAGGCGAGCACAGTACCCGGCCCCTGGCTCGCGGTAATACGCCTTGTCGAGCGGCGCGCACCTACTCTAATAAATCAGCACCATTGACTGAATACATTGTTTCTTTGCCTTTATATCAGAGGATGTGTGTATCTAGGTCAGGCATGGGCAAACTACAGTCCCATAAGGTTGTTTTTCCTGTCCTTTGGGTGGTCCACGGCTCTGGCCGGTGCCACCCCGAGCAGGGTCAAGAGAAGGACTTCGCTGGGGGGCACACTGGTCAGAGCGGCGGAAAACGTCCCCCGTTTGTATTCCGGTTCGTAGAGGTGGGCGGGCTGTGTCCCTGCACACAACCCGCCCACTCTCCCATCGCGGATCTGAGCCTGTGATGGGAGAGTGGGTGGGCTGTGTTGCTGCACACCTATGATCCATAGGTGACAGCATTATACCATTTACAAGGATGGGCTGGAAATTGTATGTTCTTCTTATTTACAAATATATGATTCCGTCAGAATGGATTTTTTTGTAATTACAGTCTTGGAAGCTAATGGAATTATATCTTTATTTCAGAATGGCAATATATGCTCTGCTAAGTAATCAGTGGCAGGGTTATGAATTGGGGCCCACTTACCTCAGGTGTTCAGTCCATAGTCCACAGTGGAGAAGAAAATGCTGTTTTTTTTTTGGAAAATTGAAAAATTAAGGGATTGAATTTTTTTTGAAGGATTGAAAGTTTATGATTGTTATCTCCATTTTAGGTCTACATAAATATTTGCAGCTTCCTTTTGTTTTTCCGATTGCATATGGATAGATCAAACGTATTGGCAGGCAATTAAAATATGTTTAGAGAGAAAGAATATTGTACATGAGTGCAGAGTTTTAGCACTTTCAAGCGATGAACTAATGATCAACAAGTTTATTTAATCAGTGGGTCGAGTGAAAAATTGGCAACAAATTTACTTGTGAGTACCAGGCCTAAAGCTGGCGATAGAATTAGTGATCAACAGTAATGTTGTGGGCATGCCAGGACTACAGTAGATGCAGGAAATGTACTCTCTATTATTTGCACAGTTAAGCATTTACCCTTCCTGGGTGCATCAACAAATCTAAAGGGCACTTTTAGGTGTCCGCTTTAGATTTTTACCATAAGTTTTTAAAGGATTTTTTTACAACATGTATACTTTACTTTTATCCTCTTTTAACCGTGAGTATTGGAGAAGTAGGAGAAGTACCATTGGTGATCATAGTAGTGCATAAATATAAATAGATCATTGGTGTGAGTGGTTAGTTACCTGAGATATGAGGCTTTAATACTATTGTAATTTGAAGCCTAATAATTTGAATGCGTTCCCTAATACACCCAAAAAAGATGCATTCAGCATTTTCGGCACTTGTAAAGTTCTGGGAAGATTAATTCTGTATGGCACCCAAATGCACAAATTTGTCCTGAATAGCACCCAATGCACTTTTTATGCAAGCTAATGCACTGCTGCTCACTTCAATACTCAATTCACTTCAATGCAATACATGAATAAGCAAGCTTGCATTGTGCTGCACGGTACCACAAATGCATTGGGTGCTATTCGGAACAAAGCAGAAACAAGCCTAAATCGGAAGAATAGAGTGTGACTATTGAAGTTTCCCATGTTTTTGGAAAGTTGAGTATTTGTTTGAGTTTTCAAAGCAGAAGTAGGAGCGATTAACATAATTCTAACCTAATGCAGCTGGATCTGTGAAATAATGTTTGTGGTACTAATATTTCTGTGCAATTTCTGAATGAATAATGAAGGTAAATGATGTCAGAAAATGACAGGACTAAATAGTTTTCTAATTAAGAGGCTGAGAATTGCTTTTACACACAGATGCAGCTTTTGAGGGATTATACTTGTATATGGAGCTGGCAGCAGGAGATC
>NC_092867.1:55573204-55594906 GCF_032062135.1 Pyxicephalus adspersus
ATACATACACATATATTTATGTTTTGCTACCTGTTAAGAGCCAGAATCCGGTAAGGCCCCTCTGTCAAATTTTCAAACCCATTGTGGCTGCTGAGTCAAAAAGTTTGCCCACCCCTGATCTAGGTTGATGC
This sequence comes from Pyxicephalus adspersus, assembly GCF_032062135.1. NCBI lineage: Eukaryota > Metazoa > Chordata > Amphibia > Anura > Pyxicephalidae > Pyxicephalus > Pyxicephalus adspersus. The sequence continues at coordinate 55,573,336 of NC_092867.1, forward strand.
TCTTTACAAGAAATTAAAGTCTCCTCTTACCCGGTGATGTGAGGGGCAGCCAGTTATCCATCATGACGTTCTTCTTTGCTTCCTGTTACTTAAACTCTTCGGTATGCAACTGGAATTGAAGGCCATATATTTGCAATCAAAAAATACATTTTGTGTTATAGTTATATTTTGAGGTAAAACTAAACAGTATAACTAGCTATGGCTGCGTGCAGCTTTGTGAAAAATCTGTCGCCATACATTTTGAAAAGACATTCATTTGAATAGGCTGTCCTGTGCACATTCCACATGGGAACACATGTCTGTGTGTTGCATTGTATCAGTAAGGTGCTTCAGGAGCTATTATCAATAAATGACAATACAGCGCGCCATTATATGTGCTTTGTGTTGCCACGCGTAAATGCAATGTTTTATTAAGGATGAGCTATGGTTCCGTGTTGTGCATGGATGATAATTGACAAGGCTTAACTGCATGCAAATTTCAATACGCACAGATACATAATAGAATGTTGAAATAATTTGACTTTCTGAGGTAAAACAGACAGACTCACAGAGAGTCTTGGACTCCCCTTTCTCTTCCTCTTTTCATAAGAGGAATACATTTTTACCTCCCCCCTCATTGGACACACTCTCCAGACACACACACACTTACTAGAAAGATTCTTGGGAATACACCTCCAATCCCAACATTTTCCGGGCTACAACAAAATGGCCGACGCGTTTCCTCTACTGAGGTCACTTCCTTATTCATAAAATGACTCCAGGACGCCCTCTAGAGGTCACTAGAGAGGACTATACCTCTCACGTTACTATTTAGCCTGATAGTTCGCCACTATGGCAACCAGAAAGCAGCTGGGGAATTTGTAAGTAAGAAGTGAGAAATTTGTGTGGGGGATATTCTGGATGTAAAATGGAGTTGTGCGAACTTCTGTCTTCATTTGTTAGACTAAAGATACCCTGTCCTGAGGGGAATATAGAGGGTAGCGTCTAGAACGAAGTTGTTTAGAGGAGGTACTCACTTCAGAGTGTATATTCTAGCCAGTTTTATAGTAAGAATGCTAGAATGGAGTGGGTTAGAGGAGGATATCATTGCAGATAATATAATCTAGCCTAATCAGTGCAGGCAAGGCTATAATCAAGTTGACATAGGGAGAAAAGTACATTTTAAATATTATTTTACATTTTTTACAGCTTTTTTAAATTAAAATAAGTGTGGATTTAGAAATACATTGCTTAGCACATTTGTAACTCTATTGCAAACTTTTTTTTTTTTAATCATATATAGAAATGACATGTATTCCAATTTAAAACAAACAATCACATTTCTTACCTTTTATTGTGCAGATCCCTTTCCTCAATCGATCCTGCTTTCCTGGAATTATCCTTCGTCCTGGTGGGAGGGAGGAAGTGTCAGGTGCCACCATCCTCAACCTTCTTCTTCTGCGTGAGATGCGTGACGTAGTTATCCAGGGGGGCTCTACCCGCCCATTCTGTCTTGATCGCCAAGGCCGCGATCCAACCACTCTTTATCCCACTGCATTTATTTTGGCCTTCCTCCAACTACTCCATTTTAGGCTGTTTTGTACATATTCAGTTAGAATGGAGTGGTTGCAGGGAAGCCTAGTAAAATGAAATAAGATTTACTTCATTCTGTACACAGCAGGTTAGAATGTAGTGGGCGAGCAGACAAAACTTTACTACCATGGAGTTGATGCAAGGATGAAAGTAATTAGTATAGTTTACCATGCTGTAGTGTGTCTAAAATTATCTATAAATTTACTTCTAATAACAGAGGTTATAAAGTGATGAGTTGTATTTATACAAAGTGCCTTGTGTATAGTAAATGCCAAACACAGTTGAGTTTTTTTCTGTATTAATTTTCTTTTGTTTATTTGATTTTTTTTTTTTTAATGCAGGAGCAAAATACTTCTTTACTGAAAGCATACCTAAACTTAGAAATTTCACTTTACATAAAAGGGTAAGATAACCAGAAAACAAAGGAGAGAAATAAAGCAGACATGTATTTGCCGCTTGCAGTGATTGTATCTGAATCAGTAAAAAATGTATTTCTTAAGTCATACAGTATAAGGTATATCGGTATTTTAGTAAATGAACAGTATGAATCATTGTACTAAATGCATCAAAATACCTTAAACCTCATATGGGTCAAAGTAGTACTGAGCTATATACATAAACAATAATGGTATTACATCCTATCGGTTATTTAAAATGTGTCAATCCACTATAGATTCATAAAATATACTGATTATCAAAAGGAACATGTTAACACTTACATGGTCTTGTAGAGTGGTATGCTATGCTTACTGTAAAGGTCAGGAGGGTATAGTGCCTCCAGAAGACGTTTAAAGTGAAGTAACGTTGGTCTCTTCCCTGTAACAGGAGCAATGCTGTAGCTAAAGTCCTAATATGACAGATTAGGAATCTAGAAACAAATACATAGTGTAAATCTGTATTCAAAGAAGTACTGTGGGAATACCCGGAAATAGTGTCTTCAAAGCTGAACCCTTAACTTTATCTTAGATGATGTATATGTGGAGATTCCAAGTATTAAAAAGTCCATTATAAAAAGCACTATACTCTCCTGACCTTTACAGTAGTCATAGCATACCACTCTACAGGACCACGTAAGTGTTAACATGTTCTTTTGATAACCAATATATTTTATGAATCTATAGTGGATTGACACATTTTAAATAATTGATTGAATCTAATAACATTATTGTTCATGTATATAGCTCAGTACTACTTTGACCCAGATGAGGTTTAGGGTATTTTGATGCATTTAGTACAATGCTTTATACTGTTCATATACTAAAATTCCGGTATATACCTTATACTGTATGACTTAAGAAATACATTTTTTACTTATTCAGATACAATCACTGCAAGCGGCAAATACATGTTGTCAAACTAATACCCCTGAGGAAGCCAGATTAGGGGAAACGCGTCAGGTACAACTAGCAACATCAATCTATGGTATAAATCTGTATGGCAAGTAAATGTATATGACTGGCGAGTTGCTGCATGTCTAGTGCCCCCCGGGCCTTTTTTATCTTTGGACCACAAGAAACTATTCTAGTCCAAATCAAATTTGATATACTTTGTATTGTATTCAGTGCCCCCTAGGTCCAAATTTACGTTGTTTAGACCACAAGAATGTATTGTGGCCTACTTTGAACCTGTGTTTTTTGTTTTTTAAGAACATCTCGGGCATGCGCAGAACTAGCCTTTTTCCGGGAAAAAAATTTGCTGATCTCACGCATGCTCATGCACAAGTTTTGTTTTTCCAACTTTCGTCACCTGATCTGGCCCTTGGTTGGGTGACATAGGAAGAAGAACCCGAAAGAAGAGACAAAGATGGTAGCCGACGGATGCCAGGACGACATGGGACCTAATGGAAGAGAACTCCGGATGGATCGGACTTTCCTGCGGAATTAAAGGTAAGTGGATTTTTTTTTTTATTTTAGGCACTTTTGGGTTTAGTTCCTCTTTAATGCTTCCTTTTATAAGTTAGTATGTGTTGTATTGTGTTAAAACGCATCATGTTCTATATTCGCAAACTTGGCCTATTGGAAACAATGGATTTCAGTTTGTTCTTGGCTGGAGCCATCATTGAGAAATGCAGAACCACACATATAGTAAATGGTCTTTAACCCATGTGACACAATGGCCTGGGTTTATCACTAAGACTGGAGATAGATCATCACGCAGAACCTTGGTGATACAGACCTGGACTGGAATTATTAAAAGTCCTCTAATATATGTGACAATGGTTTACAATTCTGCACTGAGAATTATTGCAAGTCCAGTGAAAAATCAGCAATTATAGTAGTGTGCACACACAGCACAATTATTTTTGTAATAACTCACAGTTCTCTATGAACACAAAGGATTAAATTGACTGATTACTCAGTTGGCTTATTTATTCTATTACCTGTTATGATTTAGTCCAGCTTTGCAAATTTTTGACACCTAATCTCCCTGGCAATATGAATGTTAAGTATTTTTAAATGTAAAAGCGGTACTTTTAAAAATACTTTTAAATTTTAAATTTCCCGCCTCTGAGGCGCACGCAGATGCCCAGCCGGCATCTTCGTCCCCTTGCCACACGTCCCCAATGTTCACACGCTGGGTACGCAGATGCCGACTGGGCACCGCCAGGTTACACAGATGCCTGGCCAGCATCACCAGGGAAGGAAGATGCTGGCCACCGCTAGAGGACGCGGCAGGCACTACTTACCAAGTAAGCTTTTTAAACTCCCTGGCAATTCCACCCTGAATGTGGCTCGGGGTTACTGCTTTTAGTACTGAAAATTAACCCCGAGCCACACTTGGGATTACCGCAAGGGAAGTTAATAGGCCACTTTCACAGAAGTGCAGTTCAGCTTTACCAGATCACTTGGGTTCTCTCTTGATCAATGCTACATGTTTGTAAATGAGGGTGAATGATTGGCATATTTTTCTTCTAGATAATGCCATGTAATCATTATATCAGGAACTAGGATTATAACCTGTACATGGCAGGAACTTTGTATGTTCTAGTGCTGTCCCAGAACCAACAGCCATCAGTGATTTCTGCTCATTGTCAGCACTGGGTATATTACTGTGCAACCATTTCTTTAGAGATTGCAGGTAAGAAGGGGGTCAATCACCTCTCTTTGTATAGAAACACTTGTATGTTTGAACCCTTATGCAAGGAAATGTTTATTATATACAAAACTCAGTGTCATATACACTAAAAACTTTTTAGTAATAGTCAAGAAAATAAAAGACATTTGTGTTAAAATGTTCTATTAAGAGTTTATGCAAAATATGTTTTTACTGAAATGTCTAATAAATTATGAAAACGCTATACACATCAAAAAATAACAAAAATAAATGACTAATATATGGGACTGTTACCAAAAAAATTTATATTCACCTTCGATAAAGTTAACATGTTTATACACACATACCATATACACTGTTTGGACAGAAGTGTCACACACTTGTCATTTTTTTATGTTAGAAACATGAAACAAGCCATCTGAGCACTCCACCATGTTGTCTTTTGAATTATTTTTATCTGTTCATGTTTATGCACTGTGTGTTTTTGTATTTTGCTTTCTTAAACACTATAACCTATCTAGCTGAATTCCTAAATGCTGAAAGTAGAAATAGTGAAACCTTCTCTCCTGAACAATACCTTAGTCACTAAAGTTGTGGCACATGGGACAGACAGTGCTAAAAGGGAGAACAATTACTGTGGATGTCAGGAGTAACACTTCATGCTTCTGTTTTATCTTGTGGTGGCAGACTACCTCTGTGAACTTAGCAAGGGTTAACTGGTCAACTAACACTGTCATGTGATGGCCCTTCTCAGCCTGCCCATGCTTAGATTGTTGCTCAGTGGACTGGGAAATCTATGTGCAGGATGAATTTGAGAGGGCAATTTTTTTATACTACACACCGTGTACACAGTGCTCATCCAACATGAAAGATGAAGGTGATGCATTACTGCAGCAGAAGAACTGTACGGATCTAATCCCTAAATCCTTAATCCACGGCACTTTAATTAGCTGTATTACACTGTGATGTCCCCACCCTTTGTCACTGAAATCACATTGTCTTGATCTTCATCTCTTAAGATTTTAGTTGCATGCTCATCTGTTTTCTTTTTTAAGCTCCCCTCTTTAGTTAATATTAAAAGTTATCTCCAAACCGCATCCCCCCATATCCCACCCTTATGCACTTTCTTCAGCCCCCATATCACACCCCCTTGCTCCCCTAGGTGCTATCCTGCACTTCCATAACGCACCCACCAGATGCCACTCCCCATGTGCTTTCCTGCATGCCCAGATACCACTCCTTATGCCCTTTTCTAAATTGCCCCGGATCCCATCCCCAAAGTATTCTCCTGCACTGCCCCAGATGCCACCCCTCATGTGCTCCCCTGCAACCTGCCCAGATCCCAACCCCCATTGTGCTCTCCTGTCCTTCATGGACTCTCTTGCACAACCAGACACTTTCCTGCACCTCAAGATCACATCCCACCTGTAATATTAGGGATAACATTAATTCCTGCTCTCCCAATAAATGTAAAGGTCTTTGGTCTGAAATTTTAACAGACCAAATTCATACATTTCCCCTTATCATATTTCTCTGTATCTGACAACCAGCATCCTTCCAGACCCTCTAGTTTACAACACCCATTTTAAAAGTTGGAGTGTCTCCAGGGGTATAAAACTCAAATAATGCTGATAGAGTGGCCTCTGATTGAACTCAGAGCTGTAAACTTATTTTTATAAACAAACTGTTATAAATTAGGCTTAGTTCACATTAGCAGTAAAAAATGGGCCATTTACCCCTTCTGAGTGACAACTTGGCAACTGCTAGACCCCTGGGATTGGTAACCAGCGGTAAGTGCCGGGCTTTTCAGGCCTAGCAATTTTTCAAGCAGCAGTGGTTCCTGGTGAGAGTAAAGTGAAGGGTAAATGGAGCAAATGCAACTTTACTGCCAGTGTGAATTAAAAAAAAAAACTAGAGAATTTGATAGCCTGCAGTTGCTACAGAAGAAAAAGCCCAAGTCCTGCAAAGCTAGGCTGACCAATTTATGTGCATAGTGAATCTGGGTATTGACTAGAATAAAGTGGACAAAACACATTGGGTAGCTAAGGTTCCCTGGTACTCACCGCAGACTAGGCTCCAACAGGCAGTCTAGAATAACGAGTCCAAGCAAGTTTCAAGTCTTCGTGGTGGGACACTCTTAAGTATACAAGACCTAGTCTAAGAAGACAAGTAAATTTTTACTTCTTGTGCAGGGTGGTATAACATTCAGGGTTCTGACACATACCGTTGTTTGATGTACTGATAGTGGGAAAATAATGTACACGTACAAACAAATACAGGCTAAAAAAACTTATACTCTTTACTTTGAAAAGTAGCTAGCTCAGCATCAATCTTTGCAGATTCAACTCAGGTAGGCTGACTACAAGACATGGGAGTCTAATGACGACCATCAGGGAGGTGTGCTCCTGTGTTAGTACTCCGGTGTGAAACAAGGTTTTGTGCAGTAGAAAACATTTTCCACATTCACTGCAGGAAAATAACTTCTCTCCTGTGTAACACTTCCCAAATCTAATAAGAATGCTTTTCTGAGAAAAATGTTTGCACATTCTCAGCATGAAAACAGATTTTTCTCTGTGGCGCTTTTGGAATTTAGCTTTTTAACCTCCTGGGTGTTGCACTGATGTCTGGATTTCTGTACCAAAAGCGGTACACTGTTTTTCATTAATGAAACAAGGGTTTAGTAGATATCCTGAATATATTAAAGTTTGAAACACACGATTTGAAAAAAAAAAAAAATTAAATTTAACCCCCCTTGCAATAATCCCGAGTGTGACTCTGGGTGGATTTTACAAATAGTGGTAATCTCGAGTCACACTCGGTATAGCTTTAACCTAAAAAAAAAAACCACTTACATTGCTTTGTTGTCATCCCCCAGCGTCCTGCTGGTCCCTGCGGGTCCTGGGAACACGTCCTGCTCCTCTGATCTCCAGCGGCGAAGTGCAGAGACGATCTCTGGGGTTTCCCAGTGACGGTGCATGTGTTGGTGCGGGCGGGCAGATCTGCGGGAAATTCAAATATCTTTTTATTGGATTCAATACAAAATAGCTGTATTGAGTCCAATACAAAGAAAATGTATATATAATATATGCTACTGTACACTTACATTACATGTTTAACTATTTTTTTAACAGATTTTTTTTTAAAGTTTAATATTAAATTTATTAAATATTGTACATATTTCAGTGAATTATGTCTAAGAATTTTAGCCTACAATGCAAAATAAATTTCCATGCAAAAGAAATGGAATGCTTTTTGCATGAAAATTTGGACGGAATTAAAACGCTAGGGAGGTTAATAAAAAAAAATTAAATAAAAAACACAAAAATCAGCCTAAACAAGAATGCATAGTAACATCAAAGACTTCCAGTTCCAGCGCCAGATGTAAGTAGCTGTGTGAGACACGGCTCCAGCTCCATCTAGTCCCTCTGCTCTTCTGACTTCACACTGCGGTGAGTCACGCAGTCACACTCTCCTGCTCCTGGGGCACAGATGGATCGATTCATAGCCAGCTCCCAGTCCTCAAAACACAGTCAGCAGAAGCTGACTTCACGGAAGGCTGCACAAGCCAAGATGGCCGACGCCATATCAGACCACGAGGCTGAAGCACACAGTCCAGGTAGGATTGACAGCCCTGCTCATCTCTGCCCCTCTATTGATTGCAAACAACTTGCCTCTGAGGTGTCTCAGCACCTCCAACCAGCACTGCTTTTGAATATTAAAGAAGCTTTAGAAATACATTTACAGCCCATTACAGAGCTGGTACAGATTCATGGGGCAGAAATACAGGTTATGCAACAGCGCATTAGTGACCAGGAAGATGACCTGATTAATACCCGTACTAAACAACAGCAACTGGGGGATCAATACCAGCTGCTGCAAGATAAGATGATAGATATGGAAGATAGAGACTGCCGCAGTAACCTGAGAATTATCGGGATTCCTGAGTTATTTAAGGCACCAGATCTCCATGAAATCTGCTCAAATATGCTTCCTACGGCTCTGAGGTTGAAACACCCTATGCAAATAGAAAAGGCCACATAGGCTAGGCCCTCTTCAGCGGAATAAAGCACTACCCAGGCCAATCATAGTCATATATCATAACTTCATTGATAAGCTCCAAAATTTGAGGGCATATCAGGGATTTGACTACTTCAGTATCGAAGATCACAGAGTCATGTTATTCTCTGATTACTCAATGGAACCAAAAAATGCCGGGCCTTCTCCATGACCTGCAAACAACTCATTGACAAAAATCTACGCTTTGTACTTACTAATGTATCCAGCGGTGCTTAACATTTTTTTTCCAGATCAGGAAGCTAAGAAATGGTGGAGGCTTTGCACCATTCCACACCCTCCTCCACTTCAGTTGCTATACTGAATATATCTCAGGCAGCAAGATGACCCATCACAGAGATCCAGATCCCCACAATCCTAAAAGCTTGCTTTCTTGGCCTTATAGACCGGCTGGACCTTTTTTACATGCCCCTAACAAGGAGACCCTATTTCATTAGTTCTATATCTGTAGTCCACTAGATGGAGCTGGTGGTCTCTGTTGTTTTTTTTTTTTTTTTTTTTCTTGCTCACACTGCATATGAGTGATTATATCCTCTTTGATATAATGTATGGAGATGGCAGAAAAGGAAGATTGAAAGTTTATTTGTGCTTGCTGCTGTTTCTTGCCGTTTCTGCTGTTTGTACCTCATATTGGGAAATGGGGATTGTACCCCATATTGCGAAAAAAGGAAGTTGCTTGAGAGTATTATGTTATGGGACAAATACGTTGTTAGCTGTTTGTTTTGCTCATGGGTATGCCAATTATATTAACGCCCACGGACGCCTTGCTGCTGTCCTGGTTATGCATCTACAGACCTCTTCAAATATGGAAAGAATCCTCTTCTCTGTGCCGCCACTTGGTTGGGACGACGACGCGGGACCACTCATATCTTTAATTCCAGCAATTATAGCTCTTTTCTTCCATAAACCCCCGTGATGGAAATCGTATCCTGGAATGTGAAGGGATTGAGATTCCCCCAACAAGCGCACTGCTGTTCTACGCCACTTAAATTACAAACGGATGTATCTATCCTTCAGAAGACCCACCTCTCAGCTTCCCATTTTCAATTGATGGCTAAAGATTGGGTGGGAGATGTAACAAAGGTTCTCTGTTTGTCTGTTGAGATGATTGGGTTACATACTCTGTCTGTCCCAATTATCTCCCAGACAGAGGAGATACATTGTGTGTTCGGTACGGGAGACTTTATAAACAATGTGGTTTTACTGTCTGGAGATGAGTGGGTTACATCCGGTGTCTGATCTAATTTTCTCCCAGACAGAAGGGAGACATTGGGTGGTGAGTGTCCCAGATTGTGGGGTAATTTCCATTGGTTGGTGTGTCTATCGCTGAGTTCTCCATCAGGTCCTGAGGGGAGGTCCCCTTGCATGGGGACTTGTATATATTACCAAGTGTGGCATCAATAAAGTTTTCTTCTTTCTTTTTCACCCTCAACTCACAGCCGTGTCTCGTGTTGTAGGGAACTGCTATATTACTGCTAGCTCTTGTAAGAGCTGCCCAACTGTACCCAGTTCTATAAGAGCTGTGTCGCGTTCTGTGGAAGATAGGATCCCACCACCACCCAAGCAGGGCCATACGTCCGCCAATGATAAATGTTTCTCTCTTTCCTTACAGGGACTGGACTGACTGAATCATGGAGACATCTCCACCCCTTGGAGAAGGACTTTACGCTAAGATTGATTCTGCTAGTATCCATCCCCTTGTGATCTTGGATCATGCCCCAGTTTCTGTGAATTTGACAGTTTCCTTGGTAAAACTGAATTTATATGGCAATTTCCTGCCTATCAGGCTAAGGATGAGAAATTTCAGCATCAGTTACAGTACTGGTGGCGTGATTTTGACTATCACCATGTGATACATAAAAACCATCCCCACCTGTATTGGGAGACGGCCAAAGTGGTCATTCGTGGTAAAATAATGGCATATGCTTCCTCAACCAAAAAAGAAAAAAAGAATCCTGTGATTTTTGGATTGGCCAGTACAACGCCACTATTCGCTCTTACTGTGAGGTGGAGTTTTTTTAGATACGGTAAAAAATCTGGAAAATTGCTGGCAAATCTTGCAAAAGGTTTTAGAGCCCCCCCCCCCCGCATTATAGCCATAAGGGACAAGCACCGGGTTGTTCAAAAATTCAAAAATCACCCAAGGACATAGCTACTATTTTTGCGTATTAATACAACGATTTATACACCTCTCAAAACACAAATTTTACTCAGGGAAAGACTTTTTTGGACCGTTTAGGTCTTCCACAGTTAACTGAGGAGGAACTAAACTATTTAAATGGGTCTATAACGGAAGAAGAAGTGCTCGGGGCTATCAAGAATTCTGGTAACTATAAGGCACCTGGCCCAGATGGTTTACCATCTGAGTTTTACAAAATTTTAATCAATGAGGTCGCTCCGTCATTGTTATCATTGTACAACTCTATGTACTCTCACGCCTCTTATCTAGAATCTGGAAGGCTAGTGTTTATTAAAGTTCTTCCAAAACAGTATAAGGATCCATTGGATCCTAGCTCCTACCGCCCTATATCTTTGTTGAATAAAGATGTTAAACTATTTTCCAAGATTCTAGCAGGCCGCTTGGCGGGCATCCTCCCTCGATTGGTCAGTCCTGCACAAACGGGCTTTATTTTTGGGAAATCCACTACCTATAATATTCGACAGGTTGCTTGGCGGGAAATAAAAAAGTTATTTAGATGCCATATAGGGCCCACTACTGCTACCCCTCTGCGCTCTACACCTTACTTTTCTCAAGGTCTTGCATACAAGGCATTTGAAGTATGGGATGAGAGGGGCCTTAGATGTCTGGGACAAATGTTAGATGATTCTCATAAACTTCTTCCATTTGACACGCTTAGACTCATATACGCACTGCCAGCACATCACTTAAAATACTATTTACAGGTTAAAACTACCTTTTTTGGGTCCACCGCCTTTTGCTCCAACTTATCGTTGCCACCAGTAGTCACACTTCTTTTGGGTGGAGCCTCTGCTAAACACTCCATATCTCTGCTTTATCCTCGCAAAATGTAAAGTACTGTTCCCACCCCTGTTTTACCGTCCTTTGTATTGAAATGGGCTTATTATTTGGACCTTTCCCCCACAGATACCCTGGATCTTTTGTATTTTAATTTTATTAAAAGTATTTTTTTTTTACATGATTGTGTGTTTCAAACATTTTTTATATTCATGATATCTACTAGACCCTTGTTCGACATATTTCTGTAAGTTACAGGTCTACAATTTAAAAAAAAAAATTCATGAAAAACAGTGTAACGCTTTTGGTACAGAAATCTAGACATCAGTGTAACGCCCAGGTGGTTAAGTAGGAGTTTGGTGTGGAAAACCATGCAGAAACCATGCAGACATTTGTACTCAATACTTGTAGAAAAAATGACACATTGCTGAACAATTGATAAACTACCCAAACTGGCATTACAATCCAGGCACAAAAACATTGCAGCAACAGATGAAACTAACAATAATGAGGATTACAAAGTCACATCAATGCATACCATCCAAGCACTTAATGACACTTCTCCCCCCCCCGCCAACCAGTGCAGTTAAATAATAATATTGAAAATGGATATGTATTTATATGCAGTTAATTGTATTTTGACATATTTACACAAGTGAAATCACTAAATGTTTTTTTAAACCACCTTTGACAATAATCCTTTTTTCAATTATTTCATTTCTATCAAGCCAAACTACAATGAATTTTAATTACATCACAAATGCTTGGTGACAATTTTTTACAATTCATACTATTGTGAGATGACATATTATAAAGTGCTAAGTAGTATATATACAGCTTGATCTCAGTTTGCAGTGTTGCAAAGTAAACCAAAAAGTATAAAAACAGTTACAAACAAATGTAACAATAAATTTATTATTTTGTGAATGAGTACAATGTAACCTAAAAAAGTAGCGCTTACCCAAAAGAAGATGAAGCATTAAAGATTCTAATTGACCTGTATTGGACTGTAGATACGCACAGAACAGAGAGCATGTGTGCGCTAATTATTTGCTATGATCTCACCATTGACAGCTTAACAAATCCTCCTTAATCACGCAGCTGAAATCTAATCGCCTTAAGTGGCAGATTCGCGACCGCTATTGCTCATTATTATCAAGGCAGGAATCCGGCTGGCAGTGAGGGGCGAGTGTACGAGCGCACTCGACTCCGGACTGCGGGAAACTGGCTCGCTGAAAGCGCCACCGTACGCGCATCCAGTGAGCGCGGATTTTATTGATGAATCAGGGCCAAGGTGTTTGATTGCTCCTGGGACCTCTTGAGCAACAGAGTTCAGCAACTGATTTCTGGCAATCCCCATTTGTTATGTTTTGTTATTGTTTTTTTTTGTATGGAAAATTGGAAAATGATGTTAGGGCAGGAGAAATATTTGTTTGATACAATATTGTTTATAGTCTGTGATTTTTTGTATGTTTCTGTCTGCCAATAAAGAAATATTAAAAAAAAAATCAGAAAAGACTGAAAATACAATAATTTTCTAGACTGTATAGTACTATATTTTGAAAACTGTGATTGTGTATTTACTTTGTGTTTATTTTGTATTATTTTGTAATGGATTGGATACAGGAGTTTGTAATGAATCCAATACAAAATATTTGAATTTCCCACCGCGTCCCGCCACGTTGACGGGCGCACGCACTGCTGTCATCAGGAATCGCGGAGGAACGCCAAGGGAAGGAGAAGACAGGAATCTGACCGAGAAGATGGGTATCCAATGCTGGAGACAGTCATCAACGTTGGAGAACTCTGCGGGAGGACCGGATCCGATGACAGCTCACTGGAGGATGCCAGCGCCACCTGGTAAGCGACGCTTGATTTTTTTTTTTTTTTAGCTTACCCTGAGCCTCGGGGTAAACGCTTTCAGGAAGTTTTTTCCCCCGAACTTGGCTTGGGGTAACCGCCCAGGAGGTTAAGAAAAAACTTTTCCTAACTCGGTGTAAGAATGTGTGTGCTTTTTCATCTGTATCACTTGACACTGTATAACACAACCTCCTGTGCCTAGTAAGACTGAACGAAAACATCTCCTGCACTCTGGACATGACAATGGATTTTCTTCTGTTGCACACATGTTAATAAGCAATAAGGGCATTTTTCTGGGCAAACCATTTCCCACATTGAGGACACAAAAACGGCATTCTCTGGTGCTTTATTACGGGGACTGTCTTTGTAAGAAAAACTTTTCTTAAAATCGTGTTGAACGTGTGTGTGTTTTCATTCGTATCAACAATGGGCAATGTAAAGAAACATTTCTTACAGCCAGAACATGAAAACAGTCTTGCATCTGTATAACTTTCCTTGTGCTTATTAAGAGTGATCAGTGTAGAAATGCATCTCTGGGCGTGAATATGGCTTCTCTCCCGTGTGTACATGTTCATTTCTCACATTATGAACTTGAAAATGGCTTTTTACCACTGTATATTCTGTAGTGTATATCGGTAGCAGGTTTCTTTGTAAAGCATTTTACACACATTTTATCTGTATAAATATGAATATTTTATCACCCTATCAATGCACAAATATATTCAATAAATGAAGGTTACTTCACAAATAATAGCTAGTCATTCAAACAGTTTAATTTAGGAACAAGTTGAAACATAAAATGCACAGCAATATTGGTTGATATAGGGATAGGAATTTCAATCAACAAGGTATACAGTAAATGAAAATAAGGTTGTTAGTGGGTTAACCCCTATAGTAATCTAATAATGGTTAGTACAAAATACATCAATTACAACACAGCAAAACAACATAACAATAACACAGACATATAAAAAACAATGTAGAAATGCAATCAGGAATATCTTATAGCTACCTGTTAAGATGTAAATGGGTACCCCAGGAGCCTGATTCCATAAGAACAGTGTCTTGCTAACTCCCTTGCTTCCATGCTTCTTGTATGGCTAACTATTTCTTGCCTACTCAGTGATTCATACTTACAGGCTTCCTTCCGCTGCTGGCTACTGGCTATTGGCTCTTGGCTCTTGCTGGTTCTGGCTGTCAACCATTCTCCCAGCTCCCAGTGTTATACAGTTAATTCCCATTAGGTATTATTTGGGCTCTTGGATTGTTTACTGGCTGTGATCTGTAAAATAACTATTGGTTGATGCACCCGCCCCCCCAGATTAGGATTGGTTAATCTAACTTCAGGAATTGAATGGACCTCCCAGCCTAATTTGATTTGGAAAGCTGGAGCTGAAATGTCTGGTCATCTAAGTGTAGGCGTCAAAAAAAGGTCCAGCTGGATCATCACCCCAATCCACCTGTCCAGTTATGGATCCATCTTGTGCTGACTCAGTTGATTGATTGATTGGCTTAATTGATTTATTACTCCTTGAAGGCTCTACTTGTAACCAGTTTGTTATGGGAACTAAATCTTTCTAGCTGTTTAGTGGCATCTGTTTAACCCCCCAACCGCTAAGCCCGTAATTTCTCGCACTAAATATTTTTGCTCTTTTGGATAACCCCGTATTTTTTCGCCTACACTAAAATCCCCACTTTGTTTATTGTACCTTGGTTCAGGTTCTTTGATAACCACTGATTAGGCATCTCGTAGGTGATCCAGATGGCTGGTACATGGAAAAACAGGTTCCCATGTTTAACCTCCCTAGCGGTCTAATTGCATCCAAATTTCCATGCAAAAAGCAGTACAATTTTTTGCATTGAAATTTATTTTTTATTGTAGTCTATAAATCTTAGGCATAACTCACCGACATTTAATAAATGTAACAAATTTATTAATAAACTTTAAATACCAAAACACAAAAATCTGTTAAAAAAATATTTAAACATGTTAACGATGTATGAGAAACACCAGAGAGTGTGTGTGTGGGGGCAGACTGGTCACATCTTTTGGCTGGTGACACACAATTATTATTACACAGTAATTATACAGTGCTGCGGCGCAAAGTCCATAGTCATGTCACACTAGCTGTCCCTCAAAGGAACTCACAAACCAGTGTCCCTACCATAGTCATATGTTTTATATATACATATGTCAAATATAATACAATTTAAGGTCAAATTTGGGGGAAGGCAATTAACTGTATGTTTTTGAAATGCGGAAAGAAACCAGAGTTTCCCACGCAAACACGGGGAGAACCTGCAAATTCCAGCAAATGCCTTGGCCAAGATTTGAACCTGGGACTTAACGCTGCAAAGCCAAAGTGTTAACCTCTGAGCCACTGTGTCACCAACAATGACATGATGTGAGGAGGAGAGCCGATGTCTAATGGCTCCTGACTCCCCTCACTGGGCACATACTGCCCCCCCCCCCCCCCATTACTGTCTACTGACAGAGGAGGAGGGAGAAGAGATTGTTGTAGTGACTGAACAGGGAGAATCGGTGGCTTTTTTCTGAACTCAGTGTTTATTACTCACCCGTGTTGTGGTTCAGAGTGTTAACCTCTGTGCCACTGTGCCGCCAACATTGACATGATGTGAGCGTTGGGACCCCATTCTCTTTTCCCCTTCTGATTATAAGGAAACATTTTACCTCATCTCCACCAATCCTACCACGCTTTCCAGGCTGCAACAAAATGTCCGCCGATCCTCATGCAACACGTAGATTGAAGATCCATCTATTTCACATTGAAGAATTAGCTTGTCCATTTCACCCCGTCTAGGATCTACATGTATACTATCTAAAGCAAAAAATCGTAAAGCATCTAAATCATAATTGTGTCCACTTAAGGGAGCAACAATTTTTCAGTTCGTAATTAGATATATATGCTCATATATTCTTTTTCTAAATTGGCGCCTAGTTTTTCCTACATATTACTGCCCACAGCTGCAGAAGGCTAAATATATAAAGGCTGTGGTTGCACAATTGACAAAATGACATGTATTCGAATTGGTGATTAGTATTACACCTGAGAGGTCCTGTCTGTAGCATCATATATTAATTTACAGTGCTTGCATGTATTGCTTTTAAAAGTACCAAGCTTTAAGCAAGTTGGGGAAAATGACTTATTTGTCTCTTATGGAGGACGCTTTCTTGAAAACAAATTATGGTCTCACAGAAAAAAATATACTAATATTAAGAACACTCCTTAACAAAGGCCAATATTTGGAACATATAATTCTAATTTTACCATGTTCTCTTGTGTATTCTATAAATAACTTAATTGTCTAATCCTCTTTAGGTTTACTTTGAGAAAACTATGCCTACTTTTTGATTTAACTTTTTGGTAAGCTTTTTTTTAGGGATTTTTTTACTACAGCCTCTTTACATCATTCTAATTTGCAAATCCCTTGCTTGTACTTCGAAATCTGTTGCACTGTAACAGTTTCTTTTCACTCCTAAATATTGGGAATATGAAATACTTTTGATCAGGGGGGTTGGATGAGCACTACAGGCAGACAGAATTGTGTTACTAGCTTTGGACTTTCAAAAAAGGGATGAGGTAAGCATACCATCAATACTTTTCCGAATGTAAATATCAAGAAAGGAGACATATCCAGAGTTATAATTCATCGTACATTTTATAGTTCAATTAGTCTTTATTGAATTTTTTCAAAGTATTTACAGGAAAACCAGAAAAAAAGAAAAATGAAGAAAGAGTAAATAATGCAAAATACAAATTACCAGTCTGGTATATCAAGTTAGAATACTTTTAATTACAATAGCAACAACGTATAAACATAACAGAATGTCAAATTGCCTCCAGATATTACAGAGGGGATGTTTTAACCAAACTTCCCATTTACCTAGAAATCTTTCATATGATATATTCATAGAGGCCAATAATTTTTCATATGCACAGCATAAATTCAGATCCACAATAACATCCATGTAACTAGGGATTTGAGTAACCTACCACAGCTTAGTGATATGTAATTTCGCTAACATCAATATATGACTGACGGTGGTCCTAAGATTACTAGGAAATTGTTCAATATTTATGTGTAGTAAGGCCATTGTTGGCGTAGGTGAGATTTAAATAAGAGTTAGGTCAAATATCAACTGGAATATCAAAGTCCAGTAAGGTCTAATTGATCTAAATTAAATGTGAAAGTGACCCTATTGCTTCACAGTCTCTCTAGCAGTGCTGAATGAGTGGTGAAAAATTTTGATTGTTTGTAGGGTTTGACATACCAGTGACTGATGATATGCTGGTAAAGATCCCAGTGATTTTCACATTCAGTAGCGTTAAAGCTTTGGCCAATGAGTAGGAAGATATATTCTTATCTAGTTCCTGGGGCCATTTCTGCGTGTTAACATATAGGGAAAATTCTAAGTTCTCACTGAGCACATTATAATATCTAGAAATACTCTTCTGATTAGGGATAAGCAAGAATGCCTCTGACATTCTCGCAAAAATTTTCCAGAGCTTCTGAAGGGTAGGCGAAATTTCGGCGAACCGATTTTGCCAATTTCATTGAAGTGCAGGTTCTCATGCTCTCTGGGCTGTACTTATCATTGATAATTGATAAGTACAGCCTGGGGAGCGTGGAAACCTGCGGTCACATCTGATTGAAGGCACGAGTGATCTGATTGAGTGCTTCCAACCAGCTGTGACTGCAGGCGAACTCCAGATGAACTCTCAATGGAGTTTCCCCATTGAGAGTTCATCTGAGTTCAGTTCCCACGGTCACCAGGCTGTACTTATCATTGATAAGTACAGTCCGGGGAGCGTAGGAAGCTGCGGTCACAGCTGATAGGAGGCACGCGGGTGCCTCCAATCAGCTGTGACTGCAGGGGAACTCCAGATGAACTCTCAATGGAGATTCTTCATTGAGGGATCATCTGAGTTCGGCGAGAACACAAACTCGTGGTGAATCACAAGGCCGTTCTCACATACATGTTCTGTAAATTTTGCCCACTCATCCCTACTTTTTATATGTGGAAGACTGTTGTAGATACAAACTTAAAGAAGCATCTATATATATTTCTGCTTTCAAATTAAGAGTTTTGGTAACATGCTTAATTTTCAGGTAAGAGAAATATTCATTGTTTGGAAACATCATATTCTGTTTGCAATGATGAGAATGATTTAATTCCAGTTGAGGTAAGCATATCTCTCAACTCAAGAATGTTGCAGGATATCCACTGTGACAAGGATAGCTGCTGGACAATCACTTCCAGAACTTTAATATCAGGGTAAATAGTCAAATTAGAATGTGACCTAGATAAGGGCAGAGTGGATGTTCTCCATATCTTAAATGTTACCTGGATGGTAGGATAGGGAGAGGAAGGCATGAGGAATTCTAGTTTAGTAGTTGCCACGTATTAGAGTTGGATAAAAAGCCAAAGTTTGTGCACAGAAGGGTGCCACCAGTAAGATATTTTGGAAAGAATAGATACAGCAACGTAGTGTAATAAATTCGGGATTCCCTTACCACTGAATCTTTTGTGTCTGGTAAGTATTTTGAAAGCACATTAAGGCCTCTTCTTATTCCATATAAAGGACATAAGTATATTTTGTAGTGTAGTAAAATACTTTTTGGGTAAAGGAATCATATTAGTACAATACAAAATTTACGGTGGTATGAACATTTTGACAGTTGAAACTCTCCCTGCCATAGAAATTTCACTCCTTCTATATTGATACAAGTCTCCAGGTAGTGTTGAGATAAGAGTAGAGAGGTTAACTTGAAATAATTGTGTGGAGTGGGAAAGAATAATAATCCCCAAAAATGTTATAGCTTTCACTTCCCACACATGAGGGAACTCAGACATAATGTGGAGTTTAAGGTACATTGGTATATGAATACCCAATATTTGTGATTTGGAAGCGTTGGTCTTGTAGTAAGAAACTTCACTGAACTCGTTTAGTATTTCCTGAATAGCCCTCAAGAATTTCTCTGGATTGGTAAGCATAAGAATTTTGTTGTCCGCCGAGAGACTAATCTTATGAACTATTATTGCAACAGAGTTAATGTGTACCGGTATATATCTGCTAGGGGTTCTAGCAGCAGTATAAAAATTACCGAAGATAGGGGGCAACCTTGGCACGTGCCGTTTGTAATTGGGTATGGTGATAATAAAACCCCGGATGTGAAAATTCTTGCAGGTGCTAGAGTACAGAGACATAATTGTTTTAAAAAAAGCAGTAAAACCAAATTTGTCCAATACCATAGACAGATATCCCCAATAAACTCTGTCAAACACCTTCTCCGTGTCTAAAGAAAGTTCCAGATGTTAATTAAACACCTGGTACCGTCAGGAGCCTGTCTATGTTTTACAAATCCCACTTGGTCAGGTTTGACCAAAGCAGGGATCATGTCTTCTAATCAATACAGCAAAAATCTTCCCATCAGTATTTAAGAGCTTCAAGTTGCTCTGTTGATAAGTAAGGTAGGTTTACCTTTTCTAATATACCTTTTATTTTAACAGCATTAGGTGGTGGTGTTGTCACATCAGAGAATAAATTATATAATGAAGAGTAGTCATTTCCAAAAGTGCTGGCAATAGTCTTGGGATTAGTACATTTTTCATGTGAAATTGGGTCAACTAATGAAATGATCTTAGATCTATTTCTCTGGTTTTTAAGGTGTCTGGCCAAAAAAGCTCCTGCTTTATTATTTAAGGCGTACTGTTGTGCCTTAAATTTTTGATGGGACTAACTTATTTAAAGGAAGAGATCTTAGTTGGTGTCTATCTTTCAGTAACGTACTTGTTAGAGATTGAAAATGGCATTTTTTGTTAGGGGCATCATTTATTTTAATACGGTCAAAAAGATCTGTGATTTGTTTCTGCCTCTGTTTTTTTCATATGAGCAAATTTTTATACAAACTCCTCGAATAAATGCCTTGTGGGCATTCCATAAAACAAAACGATCACTGTATCAAAATACATACGCTGTGCTTCTTCGACTTGACATGCGATATTTGTATGCAACATCAAAATAGTGTTACGTTTCCAAAGGTGGTCAGGTGGAGGAAAAGAATCTGTAAGTTCAATACTTATAGGCGCATGGTCCGAACAGGAGATTGTTCCAATGGAAGACGAGGTAATTTTTTGTAGTGACCAAATATCAGTCAAAAAATAGTTGATCCTGAAACAAAAAGCATGGGAGACAGAAAATTATGTGTAATCCCTTTCTGAATTATGTTGACATCTACAAATATTGTAGATATTATTGGTTGAAAAGAACTTTGCTAGTTGGAGTGGTGTACGCTAAGGATTAGTAGATGAGTCCATGGTGTATCAGCAGTTGCGTTGAAGTCGCCTCCTATTATTAAAATCTCTTGATGTACTGATGCAACCTTGTTAATAACTTTGGTAAGGAAAGGTCGTTGTTTCGTGCTGTCTGATTCTTTTAGGGGGTCTCCAAACTGACCATCAGAGATTTATTGCTACAATAGAGGAAAATAAATGTTTAGCAGTTAAAGCAAAGATATTGAAAATAAAACCAGGAAATCCATCAATCTTTATAGGCATACAGAATCACCCCTGTATAGGAGAGCTTAAGGTGTTATTTAATTGCCAGTAGGCAGATTGTTCAATAACGTATACTCGGAAGTCCATATAAGCATAAAAGTTCACAAACAGTTAATGGGGTGGATAAACCACTTATCTAGCACCTTTGGCACAGAAATGACTGTCCACCACCTTGCAATCTTATTCAAACTGGTTCTAACCGCAAGGGTCTTTTATCAGCCTTCAATGCAATTCTGTGCTCAGCTTTCAAGGTCATCCCGCTGATTGTTTCTGTTGTAGGTGCTGCTCTCTGAAAACAATCAAACAAAGCAGTAACTATTCTTCATAGAAGCAGAGTATATAGTTTGCTATATATACCCTGTTTCCCCGATGATAAGACACTGTCTTATTTTTTTTTGAAGGCCAAAATATGCTCTAGGGCTTATTTTCAGGGGGATGCCTTATTTACCCAT